>NW_025336088.1:4222744-4365156 GCF_004798865.1 Varanus komodoensis | reverse complement strand
ACGGGTGACAAGAGGATGAGAGATGTCATTTAGGAGCAAGCGATGCGGGCGGGGGTAAAGAAGATAAAGACGGGCAATCCTCTCCAAATCAAAACGTAACTTTGGAAAGGAAGGTGGTGGAGAGAGAGGGAGAGAGGGAGAAAGAGAAAGAAAGAGGAGGAGGAAAGCGGCTGGGGTTTTGCAATGTAATCCTAGACTTAGATTGGAATCTAGTAAGAACAAAACAAGACAAAAAGGGGAGACGGAGTTTCCCTCTTCTCCCGTAACTTAACGCCCAGAGTATACACGATAGTCCCCTTTTCCGTCGACCTTCTCCCAAACACACCCGAAGGAAAGTTTGCAAAAGAAGAGAGGCGGGTATCCAAGCTAGATCTCTTACCTGGAAACAGGTCCTTTTCCTTTTTCTTCTTCTGGGCTTCTAGGACATGCACAAAACTCTGTCCTCGTCCACGAAAGACAAAAAAAGCAAGCTTTTCTCCCACGAAGCCAGAAAGACACACACACTCACCCTCGCCGTGTGTGGTTCCAGCTTTGCAAAGTCACACAGAACGGCTTGCTAACCCGACTGGGACAGCGAGGAGGAAAGGGAGGAGGGAATGGAACGTTGTGCTGGCCAGAGCGCGCGCCCCAGCGCTCAGCAGCCATTAAAGTCAGTCATGTGCTTTGGTGAAACTTTACACTGGAGCGTGAGGGGGGAGGGGGAAAGCGAAGAGGGAGGAGACAGAGGAGGGTTAGACCACGCCCATTTCGTTTTTCCCAGCCAATGGTACTGGCGCAAGGGAGTTGGCGGAAGAAAGGAGGAGGAGGAGGACGGGGCAAGAGCTACCCTCGGTGGTTGTGGAATTGTCTGTCTGGCTCGGTTGGCGTTAGACATGGGAAGAGAAACGGGTCTTTTAGCCCATTCTAAACATACTCGCAAGCAGGCAGGGCGCATGGGCGTCAACAGAACGACTTTTTATGGATGCCTACTTGAGAGTAAGTCCCACTGAAAGCCAGGAGATTTTTCTCCAACTAGACGTCCAAAGGTCGCGCTGCTGTTCCGAATAAATATGCAGGTTCGGACATGCTGGGAGTTGTAGGCCCCCTTTTTGTCTAAATGAGCATAGGGTATGCGCGAAGAAACTAAGTTATAAACCAGAAAATCCCCCGTTCATATCTCTGCTATGAACTTACTGCCAAGCCCAAGGCACTCTCTCTCAGCCTAAGGTCTGCATCTGCTGTATGGGAGATAACACAGCTAAACGTTGCCTACCTTAAAAGGTTAGTGTAAGGAATATTGGAATAGTGTATGGAAAGCAGTTTGAACATGAGCAGTGCAATCCTATATCTAGAATATAGGATATAAGCAATATAGGAGCCATTGCTCTGCTTCTATTGTGCAATTTTACAGTGAGTCCAGAGGATGCTTGCAACTTCTTACTCTCTCAAGTTTTCTCACCACTTCTTTTTTGCAGAAAAAATAATAAATGAGCAGAAGGACAGAATAGGACTACAGTGCCTATTATTTGTAAGCAGACCCTTTTATTTGTAAGCAGACTTCAAAGTAAATTCCATAAAGTTCATTCAGACATCCATGCATATAGGTGTATATAGGACTATTTAGTGCTATTTACTACCAACCACTAAAGCTTGTGTGAGAGACTTGGGTGCTTTCAGATGAAGGGCTCCTGGTGTTACTGCTCAGAAGATACTGCACTGTAATTCCATCTTTGTCTCCTCTTAATGGATTTTCTGCAGCTAGAGAAAAGATGAAAGAAGCAGCAGGAAAACATGGTAAAGCTATAAGTGGAAGATGGGATTGTCTGGACCTCTCATAGCATTCCATGACTGAGGCAGAGTGATGGTGCCTTAAAGCATCACCTGGAAGCACCCATCTTCTGGCCTGGGCTTTCTCTTTCAACTCAAAATCTGATGCAGTGAATCTGTGAAGACTAGGATTGAGCCCTGTCTGCTGTGGATTTAGGCAAAGCATTCTCTCTCTTTCTCCATTTCACCCATCTGTAAAATCAGAGGATGAGTAATATCTTTTCCACCATTCTTTTGAGGAGGCTGACAAAATAATTAAATATAAAGTGCTCACACTAAAAAGTGCTATAAAAGTGAAAAATAACAGCAGTGCTACCATAATATGGCATCACACTATGGTGAAAAGGAAAGCAAATGACATTGCATGTTTCAAGACTGACAGGGCAATCCTTTGTCTACTCAAAAGACAGAGTTCCCAGTAGGTCCCATTATACAGAATTGTAAAGGATTGCAACCTGAATGGGATTTTTCCCTCACCACTAAGATGTGCTTCAGATTAGCAATGAAGGGAATATGCAATGTTGGAGATCAAGGTGCTTGTGATAAATGTGTGTGTGAAGGGAAAAGTACAAGGAATACATTTGCACCTTTTTTTCAATTACTAAAGAATATACAAAACAAAGATATCCTAAAATGGAACAGTATGATTATATATATATATATATATATATAATTTATTGTTTATTAAATTTATTCTAAAATATAATCTATATATTCTATAGTCTATTGTGATTGTGATATTGTGGTAACAGAAGAAATTAAAATCCAGCAGTTAACCAGAACATCACAGCAACCCAAAAGGGCACATAACCAAGTAACATAAATACTACTTTATGGCATTGTTGATTAAGGTAGTGACTACAGAGAAATCTAAATGGTGTAGACTAAAATAATTATACTATTATTAGACTAATAATTGTTATTTGTAATAATAATTACAAATAAATAATAATTGTTACAACATTTGTTGTTGTAGACTAAAATAATTTGGAAGTCCAACTCTTCTGAGCTACATATAGCTCCCCCACTTGCTTGCTTGTTGGTTTGTTGGGAAAGAGATGTAGATTCACAATTGTGCAGGAACATCAAGAGATTAAGCCCTGTCAGGGTCATGATGCCCAGGCTTAAATTCAGATTTTTTTTTCCTAAGAAAATTCTGTCAGTTTTCTTTAAGCATTTCGCAGCAAACCCCCTAAAGTGAAGTCTTTTACACTAAAGATGGGGCAACTTTTATTACTGTCTTTCTTGTAATGGTTGTAATTATATATTTTATATTTTTCTTACACTGTTTTGCATTGGTTAATACTGTATTGTACACGTATTGTGATCCACTTAGAGATTTTAGAATATTGAGTGATATAAAATTTGTATAAATAAAATTCAGTCTGGTCTAATCCACTTTTTAAAAATAAAATTCCCAAGGTCCACCCATTTTTTTACATTTACAAAACAAGTAGATACTCAGGATCTCTCCCCACTTTAATCAAGCTTAATCTACATTAAGTGGCCCTGAATTATTCACCCATAATTAATAAACCATCCATAGTCCATGCTCTGTTGAAGTGATGCTGGGTATGTTTGTTAACCATCCCAGCAGGCTACTTTTGCCAGATTCTCATATTTCAACAAACAGCACCCAACAAGGTTAATTAGAGAAATGAACTAGCAAGCACAGGAGTAATTAACAAGCCACCATGGCTTATTAACTACTCTTATGTCATGCAAACTGGGCCACTATCTCAGCCCACTGTAAACATCTGTGATGGAGGCAGTGCAGCTGCACAGTAAAAGCTGGAAGAACCCTTTCCCTCAGATAGTACTGATGTGACACAAGAGAATTAGTACTGCACCACAAGAAATTAATTGATTTAATGTATTAATTAAAAGGCTTTTCTGAGGGCAAAGCATCCACCCACAGAGGAGCCTGACTGCCTGTATCCATATCATTTATTGTTCCAATCTTGACTCTGTTCAGTCAGATCCCACTGGAAACAAGGAATTCTGCCATATCCATGTACTGAGTTGTTTCAATCGCTTCCAAAGGGAGAGACAGCTGAATTCCCTGCCCTCAGAGAACTGTGTCTCTGTGTGAGTCATTGTTCTGGACTTCTTCCAATCAGGAGGAGCCCTGGATTAGTTGCTCACATAGAAACAGGAGAAGTAGCCTCCAGTGACAACAACTCTTTCTTATAGTTGGACACACCAATATTAAACCTTTCAGATATACGAGGGAAGTGTATCTAGTACTTCAAAGGTTTTGAATAAGCTGCAGTATCATCTGAGTCTTGGACCATGAGATTTCCTGTACAGATCCTGGAACTGTGAACAAAGGCAGCATGTTTCAAAAATTAGGAGGTGGAGACTGTGGATCCTGCTGAGGACAGAGGATGGTGCCTGGCAGCTCAGGGGGTACAGCCTAATAAATGTGGGTATGGAGCTAATAGCAAATATTCCCAAACCAGGCAGAAAAAGCCACCCCAAGGCTTCGGCGAGTGGGGCGGCATAGAAGCTTCCTAAACAAACAAAAAAGGTTCATTTTCCAAGACCGTTTCTATTTGCTTCACACAATTCCAAGGAAAGTGTCTTCATGCACTCTAATTCAAAACTATACCATGGGAACTAGTAGAAGAAGAGTTAAGGTTCTGCAACATGAGGATAATCCCAGGCTCAGAAGTAAGCATTATTATTTTTCTTTAATTGTTTACAAGTACGGGAAATCAATTTTGTTGGATCTTCATCCATGAAACTGTCCCAAAGCCAAGACTTCACTTGCAGTGGGAGACTGACTAAGGGGTGGATTTGGCTTTTCGTGCCAGAAACAGGGAGGAATTGTCTGCACAAGGAGCAACTCTCCCTCCCAGTAAAAATCCTAGTCCTCCCCGCAAATGCACACTATACATATGCACACATGCGCACACTCACACTTGTGAAAGCTGTGTTTCCCCTTGCCAAGCACGTTGTCCATTTATATTAATTGCCCAAAAGGGACCGGAAATGGACGTGAGGGGGAGGAGAAGCAGGAGGGGAAATCTCCCCCCTTCAGTCTAGGCCTGATTTATGACCTGACATCAATGCAAGTTTCTGGAAGCAAAAATCGGGTAAGAGGAGGAAAGAGAGATGAGCTGGTTGAAATGGACATCTTGTGTTTAGATGAGGAACAGTGACACTTTCCCAAGGCAACTCAGAGTTTCACTAGATCCATTTGGCTCCTGTTGCAGCACATGAGTGAATCCGCCTGTCTTACGGTAATAAGGAACTGGAGCCGGGATTCCTAAATTCTTCTCCGAAGTTCTGGGAAGAAATTCAGGTCTAGTGTAATGGTTTCAAAGTGCACAAGGGGAGTCACTAGGGAGACATAGATCTTTGCTAGGAAAGGCACGGGACCCTTCCCAAAGTGTGTTTCGATCCAACTAGGAGGCAGTGACAAGCCCTAAACTCCTATCCCAATATATTTAAAGCAAGATAGGAGGGGGCGATGTCCTCCAAATTTTGTGCTAAATGTTAGTACTGTTTCTGCTAGATGTTAATACAAACAACCCTTTATCTACCTTTTTTTACATTTGGCCTTCCTCTGTTTATTCCACAAAGCAACTCAAAGCATACTGTGAGGTACATGTACCCCCAATTGTTCCCTTTGGTCCAACTCATAACCTTGCGTTCCTTGTCTCTTCTGCCTCGCCACATGAAGCCTGTAGCCACATTCACATGCCTGCCACGCTGCTTGCAGTCAGCTGTTTTTTCTTCTTCTGTGTACATCTAACTGTCTCCATCACCTACCACAAATGGCACTTCAAGCTGGCCAAATGCAAACTGAAGGCAGTGCCCAAGAAGGGAGTCAGTGGCCATGGTGAGCCATTCAGCTCACCAGTCTGCCCCAAAATACGGCCTGCAACAAGGAGATCCAACAGCCATAACCTCAGACCGGCCATGTCAATGAGTGCACTTCACACTGAAGAAACCTTGGGCAATTTTAATTCATTGGCAAGACTCACTGTAATAAATATTAACCATTCTGCACGCAAAAGCTGCACCTTTTCCAGTATTGATCATAATATACTATTTTTATTTAGAATGAAAGAAGAGACAAGGAAGGAATGGCAGGTTGTTCAGCCAGGTTGCCAACTGTTATGAAATGGTTATATCACATTAAAACAAAGAGATTGTATCTAAGACAATATCAAAAATCTATGCTGTCCAGATGTTAGAGGTTCCCTCACTGTTGAGAATGCAGTGCCCATACATTCCAAACTTTTATAAACCAGGAAGTAAATTGAAGTTCAAATCCTAAAAAAACATAAATGTGTTTTTGCAAAACTGTTCATTGTGTGTGCAGAATCTGGGAATTCATTAAGTGGTGAACTGAACATAGAGCAAAAAAAGAGGGGAAGTGAGGAAGGACATACAGAAAAGCCAGCATGGCATATAGCTGCCCCGAGGCTTCAGCGAATGGGGCGGCATAAAAATGTTTTAATAAAATAAATAAATAAATAGTTAACCACATGGGTCTCAGAAATTCAATTTTTCTTTAAAAGCATTTCAATGGTACTGCTTGTACTTTGTCACAGGGACTAAAAAACACCTCACAATGCAACTTCCTTAGAGCCACGGTCCTGAGGTTTATATACCCTCTTAACGGATTCCATAGTCTGTGTGAAATTCCACAACCAGGGAAATCACAGTAGAGAGCCACCAGTTGCTTCAGGGACAATTGCTCTAGCGATGTTATAAAACCATGGCTCTCTCGCCTGAGGGACAGATGCACTGACTTATCTGACAGAGGAACACGGATGGGCAATTTTCATCTGGCCTTTTAAAAAGTCTTTTAATCATCCTCTGAGCTCTTCTCAAATCCTTCCACGATAGTATCCAGTCTTAGATTGTAGGAAGTAATGCATAAAGAATCCACTCTGCCTTAAAGGCATACTGTTGTCCCAATTGTTAATGAAACCCAGTACATGTGCCTTGCATCCAATACCGATTTGTCCAGCTTTAACTTGAACCCTTTCGTCTGCTTTCACAGGCACCCTCAGGGCCACAGCTGCAGTTTTGACCTCACCCCACAAGCCGCTGCCTGAGCTATCTTGGATCCCAGCTGAGGGGACCCCCTTCCTGTGGCAAATTAAAAGACCCTGCTGAACCCACCCCAGCAAGCTGGTTGTCAGTCTTGATAGAGCCCAGCCTTCAAGTTCTTTCCTCACCATGCTGTGGGAGAGTGGCAGATTTATCTTTTCCTACAAAGAAAAAGGCCTCTGGGACCCTTTGAAGCCAGCAGAGGGGCCCAGGCAGAGGGCAGCTGGCTGGAGAGCAGACCCTGCTGGAGCACCCCCTGCATATCCCAATCGCAAAGAATTTCTCCATTTGGGATGCCCTTGTTGTAACAATTTAAAAGAAAAATCTGCAGCCCAAACCTTGTGCCCCAAACAATAAATAATGAGCAATGTTTTTGTTAATGTTTTTGCTTTTGTTTTGAACCACACAGCAATACCCTGGCTAGAGCAAAGAGAACTGCTTGCCTTCTTCATGCCCCCGAGGGAGAAAAGGACTGTTTGGAGCTTAAATGGAAAAATGCTGGATTCCTGACTCAGTCAGTCCTCTTTCAAAAGGCAAATATTGAACTCTTATCCACCATCACCTCCATCCTATGTAACATACGACACCTCCTGAAGCTCACTTAGCAGGTATTTGTTACCTCTTACACCTTTTAATTGTTCTCCCACTTCCAAATGAGGATGGCCAAAAAGTATGCTAAAATGGCTTACTTGTTGAGGCAATGCTATATGGCAGATAAATCCACTGAACTTACTACCCCAAAATTGCTTACTTGCTTGTTATATGGGCCTGCTGTGGATGCAAACATGTTGGGCTGGAGAAAGAAAAGAGCCAATGCTCTTCCAACCAAGTAAAACATGACTACTCACCCAGAATGCTTCTGCACTAGGTGCTTCTGCAGGAATGTTTCATTCACTTTTTATAGCTACATGTTGTCATCCTATTTTTGTTTTCAACATGGTTCTGCCATCTGTTTTGATTCCTTACAAAACTGAATGTTTTTGTAAGAAAGAATGGAACTCTAGCATACTCTCTACAGATGTAAATTGCCTTAACACAACTCTTCTATCTTTACTTTTTTAAAGAGCTGTGCTTTTCACATAGGTATTGCAATTGCAGGTTGTTGAATCCATCACAGCACCTATTACGCAATGCACAAATTATGGAAACTCACTCTCCAGTCCCACATGAAGTTTACAGAGCAATTACTGGGTAGCACTCAAAACCACTAGTCCGGAAGCACCTCCTCTGGCAATGTTCTCGCTTGCAACAGGTGACCAGAAGAGTAGCTATTTACAAATCTGTTCTATGTTTTTGTGGATTCTAACTACATTAACAATTGTGAGCACAGAACCAGGGTATTACCATCTGTATAAGCATATGACCTTGTGTGGTTTCCATTTTACAGGGAATGCTAATGGCAACAATACAAGCATCCAGGCAGCTGTGTTCTCAAACAATTTTCTTTGCAGAGAATTGAAAAATCCTCCCCTCTGTATTGTTCTAGAATAAGCACAGGCAACCTGGTGCTCTCCAGATGTTTTGGACTATAACTTTCATCAACCCCAGTCATCATGATCAATGGCTATCAGTTATGGGAGTTGTAGTCTAAAACATCTGGAGGTTGCCTACCCCTTTTTCTATTATTCCTACATTGCATTTATAGCCTGATTATACTGCTTTTGGGAAGAACCCAAGGCAGCTTCCATAGCTCCATTTTATCCTCTCAACAACTTTGTCAGGTAGTCTATGACTGGTCCGAAGTCACCCAGTTCGCTTCATGGCTAAGTGGAGACAAAATCCCAGATCTCCCAGGTCCCAGTGTAACACTCTTGCCACTACAGCACCCTGGCTCTCATATCTGGAGCATAGACCCCCACCTGAAAAAGCACCTATTTCCTTTGAGGAACCCAGGCATCCTGCTTTCTTCCTGCTTCGCACACACCATCCTCAGCTGAAAAGGTATCCACAAAGGAACCTGATACCCAAGTTCTTCACGAGATTGTATCCTCCATATCTCTGCTTTGATTCTTGAGATAGGAAGCAGCTGGAGAAAAGTAGAAAGCAGGGAAGTTACCTCAAATGAACACACAGAGGCAGATACTCTATATCCCTTCCACAGTGCAGCCCCCTCCCCCCGGCCCATCCATCCATCAACACCATGTGCTGAGCAGCCAGGAATGGTCCAAATGTTTGCCAGATGTGCATGCGATTGCCCCTTCCCCACCCTGCCAGCAATAATCCTAGGGCAAGCACATCTCTGTGATCGAGATATGGGACAGAGGGGAAGCGTAGAGAAAACTCGGGTTTTTTTCCAAAATGCTTTTCTCAGAAAATGTCAGTTGTTACAAGGTGTAACACACAGAAAATGTCTGGACAGGAAGTGACCCTTACCTCATTGCTTGCTTCTTTCCTGGGGCTCATTGGAAGTAGGTACTTATAGGGTTTCCCCACAACCATCAACGGCACCCTTACTCTAGCAGCAGAAATCCCAAATTCTTTATTAGAGACAGACCTGTGGTGTCTCTACATTTAAAAAAAAACCAACTGAAGGGGGGGGTGAAGGGGGAATAAAGCTGTGCCCTTTGATTTGGAAGCTCTTTCTCCTAAATGTTTAGGGTTTGGCTAACAATGCTTAGCTGCATTCTTCATATGCTCAGAAGCCCTCTTTCCCCTTATGATTACTTCTCATGTCACGGTTCAGATTAAGGCCTGGGAACACATGGCTGGCATTATTTCCCCAGAATATAGGCCCTCAAAGAGGAATGCAAGAGCCGCAGTTCCCCAACTGGCTGCAGTTCATCCTCTTCTTAGCTTCTTGATGGGGAACTGAGGCCAACAAAGCTGGCAGAATAGGCTCTTCTGAGGGGTACAGGGCTGCATCGACCCCAAAACACAATCCACTTCTACTCCCAGCCAGCCAGCAACAGAATGTAGCCTCAGGATTTCCGCCAGCAACTGGCACTCCTGGTTCCATCTGGAGCCCAAACACAATTCACCCAGCTGGAATAGATTTGCTGGGACAAGGAGTGAACATATATGAGAGAGAGAGAGAGAGAGAGAGAGAGAGAGAGAGAGAGAGAGAGAGAGAGAGAGAGAGGGGCAAGCCAGGAGGGAGAGAGAGACTCAAAGGTACTCCACGCCCACCCGCTGATCCTTTTGCAGTATGGTTGCCCTTGGCCCAGCTGGGAGTGATACGGGGAGAAATATAAGCCGGCTCCTGTCCCCATCCTAAACAAGGCAAACCAAGCTGTGATGACTGAGAAGCCATCCATCAAAGTCTGGAATGGGGGAGTCAGTAGTCTGAAAATATATCCCTAGGCAGCACTTTCGGCATCCCTTGTTCCTGACCCACAGGTCTGTTCCAATCAGGACCCATCCCGCGGCCCCCAGTTTTGAGCATCTCCATATCATAGGAAGAAAAACAAACACATTTATCACTCCGGAGCAAAAGAAAACACAGATCTCGTTCCCCTCCTTGCATGGCCTGAGGAATCAGCTCTACACTGGAGAAGGCAGACTGCAAGGGGTGGGGGCTAGATTCTCCTTTGTTGGGGGGTTACTTGGGGTCCCCATCCCCCACCACCACTCCTCCAGCAGCAGCACAAGCTCAGCCGTGTGGAAAACGCTTGCTGTCAGAAGAAATCTGGGCCAAGCCGGTGACATCGCCACGTGCGGCTTATGTAAGGGGAGGGCAGGGGAGGACAGGATGGAGAGAAGGCAGGAGAATGAGGGGACACTCTGGAACCGGGTGTGGAGTAGAAGGCAGGGATTCCTCCACACAAGGCAAATGGGGCAAGGCTTTTCATGCCTCTGAACACATCACCTTCCATATTTTGTGCTCACACAGAATAAAGCGAGGTAGATGCTAGACGGCTTGATGTAGATGCTGTCCTGATTGCAGAAACGGGAACTCCACATAAGGGATTCATGGGCTGCAGGTCAATCAGAAAGAGAAAGGGACTGCCATGAGGAGGACCAGCCTGCAGTGAGCTGTGAAAAGAATAACATGGCTTCTATCCAGGGCCTGAGCATGGGAGAGAGGGAGAAAGGTGAACTTGATAGGGCCTCAGAGAGCAAAGGTGGCAGCCCAAGCTGCAATCCACAATAGGACAGAGATCACTAAGGCTGAGATCATGCCTGGGGTTATCTATGGAAATTTGTTTCCCTGTATCGATGGTTCTATTAGCTCTTGTGAGATTCACTGGAACCAATCAGAAAATGCTCTAGCTGAACATGAAACATTTTGCTGGCCCAGATCCTCATCTTTACTTTAGATGTTTTCTCAAGAAGTACTAGTCTCATTTACACAGGGTTAGCCTGCAGAAAGGGAAAAGCACCCTAATAAACAGGGTCCACAGAACTAACTACATTAGTTGTGGTAGCAATACCAAATAAGGAGACCTGTGGCACCTCAAAAACTATATTTATTACGGCCCATGTTCATTAGAAGCATACTGTAAGCTTTAGGTAGCAGGGAAGCTAAATCTGATGCCACAGACTCAACATGGATGTGGGTAAATGTACGTAAGTACATGTATGCGTGCACACACATGAACAAGCGGTATAGAGCATTGTCGAAAAGCTTCAGTATAGACTATGGTGTCAGTTCAGAACTGGAAAAAATATAGGATCAGAATTAAAATAAAAACTGCTCTTTTATGACTCATGCAGTTGTACATATGGGATAGGATCATAGTAAGTATTTATTTCTATCTGGCCTAGCAACCCTTGCCATGTGACCTGCCAACTACCCTTCAAGAGAACTGGAGTGCCACCATGCAACCATGGATAGAGGAGGGCAGCACCATGGCCAGCAGCCACCATTACTGGGGCGCGGAAGGCCATAGTTACCATGTGGCCTACCAACCATAGAACAGAGGGGCACAGAGGGGCACTCTGTCCCTGTCGCTTAGCAACAGCTGCCAGATAATGGTTTGGTGGTAGCAGGGCCTGGTTTTTTGTTTGGTCTTGGCTAGGCCTAGCCGAACTTGCCACTTACAGCCCAGTGGTGATCCACCTTTTGGACAGGTATGCCACATCAGGTGTGGAATATTGTCAGTCCCATGTGCAGTCAAGTGCACATGTGACTCCACTTGGCACGTCTTTGCCTTTAGTCTTCAGAATTGGGAGTGTGCAGCAACATAGCACAGAAAAGGCAGGCAGAACTTCAGGCTCTCAGCTGTTGAGAGCTCCTGTTCATGTTTACCATGAAACGCCTGTTTCCCTTGCCACTCATGGCACTGGCCCTACAGGCTGGCAACCCATGACTTGGCAGCCTCCTAAAGGATGGCTGAAGGACTTGGGTTTTTGTTTTTTGCTTTGGCTAGGCCATGAGGCCTCGAGAAAAAGACACAGTTTGGTGTTGTGATTTGTTTTTAATAGGCCTGGCAATCATTGCTAGACAAGAGATCAAGCTCTATGGTCCCATGACCTAGCCACTAAATGCAGGGGGTAAATAGCTTCCAGGGTGCTATCAACCTTCACAAGAAAGGAGCAGAGCTCCTCATTCCAGCCTTGCTCACATACAGAGCTTTCTTGTCCTTCTGGTCCTTTTCATCACAGTGGATCTCACTTGGTTTTGGCCTATGGTACATCCTGCACCTCCCTCGCCAATCACTGAGAACCCCTTTCTGTTTCTGTTCCTCTGCATAAGTCTGTGCTGACTGGAAAAAAGGGGATCATGTAAGCTGCTTTGGATTCCTTGAAGGAAAAAAGGCAGGATATACATATAACAGTAAACAAGTAAAACAAATGGAATTGAAGTTTCCTTCCCATATGGCCCCACCATGCAGGTTTGGACACTGGTGAAAGATATCTGTCATTTCTGCTATGGACAATCCCCATCGTCTTGACACTGTGCCCTCATTTAGGCTCATCGGGCCCTACAACAGAAACAGCCACCCCTTGCTCTCTCAGTCCTTATGTAATGTGTGGGGCAGGGGTCTCCCCTCCACAGCCAGCTTGCCCTCCCATCTGCAATCCCAAACCCCAACATATCCCTCCAGGGAGTAGTTGTTTATGAGCTTCTGGTGAGGGAATTGATTAACGGTTCCCATGGGAAGTGAGGGTGGGGTGGGCTCTTTTTGCTGCCGGCGGGAGTGAATCAATTTGCGCCATCGATTTTTCACGCACTGCGGCAGAAACGGGAGCCGAGGGGATGGCGGGAAGATGAATTCCCCTGCGGTCAGTCAGCATGCACCAGGCTTGGCCACAAAGAGAACCCCTCCACAAAATACGCTCCTCCGCCACATACAGTGTGACTGTGTATGCGTTATCATTAGATACTCCCTACAGTTTTCCAAAGGTTGGGCTGCTGGGAGCAATACAGAGAGAGAGGCCTGCCCCAGGTCCTTATACGGGGTGGGGGTTAAAAACACAAAGAGGAAAAGGGTTGTGTAAATTGAATTAAAGCTAAACCTCCTGGGAAGGGGAAAGTGGGGTATAAATGGGCTATAGCTGCAAGTCAGGGATTTAGAATTCTCTCTTCATTTCTGTCAGGAATGAGATCTACATTTTGAATTCAGGGATCAACACTAGGCTGGTTCTAGGAGGGAAGCAGCAAACCAGGGTGCGTGTTGACTTCTATTCAGCCATCTGCTTCATATTCGTTTGCATTTTATTCTCATTATTTTAAACTACAGAACAATCCACTATCTTATGAAAGCTTGAGCTCTGGAGTTTCAGACCATGACACAGGAGAGTGCCAGGAAAACTCTTTATTGCTGGGAGGGAATTGCTGAACTTGAATTGAAATGCGGTCAGGGTTAGGAACAAGATCTTCCTAACTTGAAACAAGGACAAGGATCAGTCAGCCTTTGCCAGCATGGAGGAAGAAGACATGGGGGAACCATCCATAGAGTTCAAGAGCAGAAGATGAAATGGGGGCGGGGTGGAGTGATGAACATATGATGTTCATATCTAACTGCACGCTGGAAAAAGAAACCAATGACAGCTTGTCAGTGGGTTGTAATGGGTCAGGATCAGCTGGGACTTTGACAATCTGCTCTGATGCAAAGTCAAAAGATTGCAGTGTACACATCACCACTTCCTAGTCACACTTTTTGCTTTCTTTAACGTGGAAAATAAGGCCCACCTTACAGGGCAGTTGCAAGGAGCAGCAAATGACAGGTTAGGGAGAACTTAAGGTGCTCCATCTATAACCAACAGTATATTTTCCTTTCTATCACTGCAAAACTGGACTTGCTTGATATAGCCAGTTCTGGGGTGCAAAAGTTCCATGAAAGTAACTGAGAAGCTGAAAGCAAAGTGGGAAAGAGAGCAGGCCAGGAAAGGATGGAGTGAGTGCTTTATAGTATGATTAAGGACACAAAGAAGGGGAATAGGACAATGAGAGAAAAGGATGGATACAGTACCAGTAAAGGACCCCTGAGGGGTGTCCCCTCTGCACAATGTTGATGTTTCTTGGTTTGGTTTTCTTTCTTATAATAAGTTAGCCATTTGTTTGTTTAACATAGTCATCTTTCCACCAGATGGTCTTCAAGATATGTAACGTATCAACTCTAAAAGACAGTTTAATATGAACAATCCAAACAGATTCCACCCGAAACAAGCATTCAAAACATATTAGAAAAGCTTAACAGCACAATGAAGAATAAGGATCCAGTGCAGTGTAGCTGTGCCGGAACAAGCAGCAACTAAATGACTAGGATGCCAAATTCAATACTAACAGCTCATCCAAAACTCAAGAATACAACAGTCTCCAAAAGACAAACAGCAAGTTCCAAGGAAATGTTTCTGGGGTATCACCAAAGAAAATGGTTTGTCCCTGATGGCCATACCTCTGAAAGTGGGTGTACCGAGAGCAGGGTTTCTAATTATAACCTCAGCAGATGAGCGATTTCATATGAAATAAATAGGTCCTTTGGGTACCCTGGTCCCAGGCTGTTTGAGACTTTGTAAGTTAAGAACACCATTTTTAATTACACCCAGAAACAAACTAGGAGCTGATGAAGGTATTTAAACACCAGTAGAATATGTTCAGTCTGGCAGCCCCGGTTAACAATCTAGCCACCAAATTCGGAGTCAGCTGAAGTTTCTGAACCAATGCACAAGTTGCAGCACCACAACCTGAACATTAAGGCATGCATAAGTGTAACAAGGTTAGTTTGTGAGTGGGGCGGAGGGAAGAACGATCAGATTATGACAACCCCCCCAAAGGCTGTGACGGGTGCATTGGTCAGCACTGCATTTGGAAGCAAGTGAACCTGTGCTATTATACCAGATAAAACTAGGTAGTGTCTCAAAGGTCTTAATAAGGGGCGTTTTTCAGCCCTGATAGCTGAGATCCCTGCTGAGAGATGACAGGGGCTAAAGCTGGAACATGCTCATGCAAAGCCTGCCCTCTGCCACTGAACCAGTCCCACGCTTGGACTTGCTGGCTAAAACCAGGAAGGGGGATAGTACAATCATGGGCTGCACTCATCTGCAGCCTGCTTCCCTGCACAAGCTTTGCTGGGTTCTGAATCAACTTACTGCCCCATCTACTACTACTATACTTCAGGGTTATCCCCACCACCACCCTTCCCCACTTCGGTTACTCATCTCAGTGCAGTTATGGCAAATAAGGGCCATGGCAGAATCTCTAGACTTACCTAAGCAACTTCTCATTAAATTGGTTTTAGATCAAAGGACATGCACAGAGAAAGTGCCTCTCTCCTCCACTTCTGTCCTACTCCCACCTATTCACTATCTTGCCCCTCCATTTCTCCCCACAGGAGGCGCAGTGCTGTCAGGGAACTGCCCTGGGCAGAGCTGGTCTCCATAGCAACCAATGGAAATGATGGGATGTGTGAGGCAGCTGGCACAAGCCACATTCCCTGAAGAGGTTAGAATCCTGATCTGAACCTGGCATGTATTTCCCTCCCTCCATGCCCATCTCTTATGCGGCTGAGCACGTACCACACACACACACCAGGGACCATGTACTATAAATAGCCTGCTGGGGGATGTTATCTGCTTAGCGATGGAGGGTGTGGAGGGACTGTAGCTCATCCTGGGAGAGAAGGAGCAGCCCAGGCTCTGGGGCTCTCTCTCAGGAGCCCCGGCAGAGAGGTGAGGTAGGATAAATCAGAGAATATGAGAGCCAAGATTTTGGTGTTCTCTAGAATAAGGTGGAACCAACAGAAACAAAGGATTCTTGGAGCCCAGATGCCTGGGAGTACACGTCCATTGCATCTAAGAAAAGGATTCTGGAAGCAATTTTCCTGATTCCTTGAAGACAAATGCCGAGTCTACAGGCAACAGCAGAAATGGCTTCAAAAAACTGAAATTTCAGGATGCTATAGGGATCTAATGGAATACAAGAGCGGAGTTGTCCTGAATCCTCTACTGGGTAAATCAAAGGCTAGATTTTCTGGAATAGAAGTGAGATACAAGTTGGTTAAAAAAATATTTAAAAGTCAACAAGACTCTTGCACACTGTGCAGGTGTCTGATGAGTGAAAGAGGAAGCCCCATGTTCCTGAAAAGAAGTGTTATGTCGACTCTTAATTGGTCCCATTTGGAAAGGGGATTTTTGGACAGTAATAAGTTAATTCTTGGCTGGGAATCCCGCCCCCCCCCCCCTTGCCCCCCCCCCTCAGTCTCCCAGCCACAATCTTCGTTCACTGCCAAGTTGGCCAAAGGTCAGCACGACAGCAGCTAGCTGCCAGGAAGGGACAGAGGGCTGGGAGTGCTGAGACTTGAGGCCAGGGTTTCAGTCCCGTATGACCTGAGGAGGCTGTAACCAGCCAGGGAATCCCAAAAGACATGCAGGGAACATTTCTCAGACACAGAAATACAAGTAGTTGGTGCTTCACTTTCTGGCAAAAGTGAGATTCCAGATTGGAGGGACTGAAGAAATAGGCAAGAGGTCTGCTTAAAATCCAGCTATTGCATCACACTTGGGCTGATAGCTAACAGAGGTGTAGGAAACACACACCCCTTCTCACACAGATGCACCCGCGCGCGCGCGCGCGCGCGCACACACACACACAGAGAACGAGAGCGAGAGAGCAATCCATGCATACCCTAAAGCTGTTTTCTTTTATACTGAATGATGGTGACACCTGGTGGCCATGTTGGCTTATCACAGCATCAACCAATGCACCCCCCTCCAAAAAAAAAAAAAACACCCCTTCCAAGTCCTGTCATCAGTACAGGCCACCCACTGGCTTCTTTATCTTGTAGAGTACTAGGGCTAAATCCCAGGGCCGTCTTGACAGCATTATGGGCCCTGGGCAAAGCAGTGTACTGGGGCCCCTACGACAACTACAACTACTCTTAATTTTGGAAGTTTTCCAATTTTCCAAGGGTTAACATACACAGATTAGTATGGGGCCCACGGGCAAGTGCCCATCAGGCCCATGCGTTAAGATGGCCCTGCTAAATCCTGCATGCAAACTGCAACCCCAAAGCCAGAAGTCCAGGCTAGATGTCAGGCCTTGGTGCGCAGACTTAAGGTATAAGCACTTAAATAATGCTTAGGTACATTCTGTTAGTTATTGCTTAATAGATATTGTAGCTAATACACAATTTTGGAGGATCATAGTTTCAGAGTCTGACTTTGGGAAGAGCTTGCTGGATCAGCCAATTCACTGACCAAAATTAAGCACTGAAGCAGATCTAGCTACCTAAGCAAACCTCAGAAGGCATTATCTTCTTCTTGGCCACTGGATGAGTAAACTTCCTTTATGATCTTTATAGCTAACAAAAGGAGACATCTCAGAGGCAGTTTCAAGCAGCAGGTAGGAGTTCTCTTGCTCAAGAAGAACCAGTAAAAAATAATTTGTGACAGTTCACGTTTTCCAGATCTTGGTTCTTGCACTGAAGCACTATATTGGTCATGTCACTGTGCCTCAATCTAGTTTCTGCCACATCTATAAAATGGAAAGCTTACAGCAATCAGCAAATGTCAGAGCTTATTGTGAGGATTAAACAAATGACCATTACAAGTTGCCATCAATCTAGGATTCTACTGCAAGGGCTTTTTTCTGGGGATGACAAGTGATAAACCAATGTATTTGATCCTGCAGCTCCTATTATATGACTGCAAATTTGTAAATATATCCACCATATATGCTTTCTAGCCAGGGCTGGAGGAACTGGAAGCCACACCACTGGGCTACAGGGGACAAAGTCCACACAAGAACTCCGCATGGGAAAATGCCATAAACTTCCCTGTACTCCATGGCCACTTTCAGCATGGAAAAGGTCAGACAAGTGGGATCAAATTAAGCCAGAACTTTCCATGGAAGCAAAAATGACAAAACCGAATCTGTCATATTTGCAGAAGAAGACAATAATGGTAGGGAACGCTGAAGACAGAAGGAGGAAAGGAAGACCAAATATAAGGTGTGTTGATTCCAGAAAGGAAGCTATAGCCTTGCCTGTAAAAGAGTTGGGTGGGGCTGTGAAGGACAGGAGATTTTGGGGGGCATTCGTTTGCGGAGTTGCCTAAGTCTGAGACAATTTGACAGCACCATGGGAATGTCTGTGAGAACTTCCTGCAACTCCAGTTTAGCAATAGATCACAGGGACCTCTCACGGTGACACAGCAAATGTGCAGTTACTTATTTATTTATATCTCATCTTTTTCCTTTCAAGGAACTCAAGGCTGCTTACATAATTCTCCCCCTCCTCCTCCTCCTAATCTTACCCTCACAACAACAACCCTGTGGGGTAAATTGGGCTGAGAGTTTGTGACTGGCCCAAAGTCACCCAGTGGGCTCCATGGCTGAGTGGAAACTAGAACCTCAATCTCCTGAGTCCCAACCCCACACTTTTAATCTCTGCACCACACTGGTTCTCAAAGTGAGGCAAAGAACAAGGCAAATCCACATCAGGTGGAGCAAAGTAGCCACCTCAGTCAGCATATGCAATGCATATAGAGGTGGGAGTGTGAGGATGAGGTCTTAGGAGAACAGAGCTGTATGTGCTGCATGGCCTGCCATGCCTAGCTTACCGCCCTCAAGTGGTGGAGGATGCTATCCTGTTGCCAGAACTGACTTATGCACACAACCATCCAGTCACCTTATATGCACAGAATGGAGGGATGCCGTCTTCTCCTTTGTTGCAGGCAGAGAAATGTTTTGAGCCACATCTGCTGGTAGACAACCAAACTCTGCAAGCCACAACAGAGCCAGTGTCATGTAGTGATGGGTACGCTTGCCCCAAGTGAATGTGTTATTTACTTGGAAAATAACAAATATGTTCATGAGAGTTCAGAATTACCCTCTTATATGAACCCTTATACTATGTGTAAAAATTTTGCTGAAGCAAAGTATCAAGGGGATCTTGGGAATAGCAATTGTGTGCCTGATATTATGCATCCCTACATTATGCCCCCTTTCCTACGTGATGATGCCATGTGGCGTTTATTTGTCTGTGCTGGTCACCAATATGAATAGGGATCATGCACAGCTCTCTTCCTCCTCCCCCATGGAACCAGAAACATGGAAGTGACAAGAAGGGAGGGAGCTGAAGAGAGACTGCTTCAAGGGAATGTTTGGTGGGGGACCTAGATGGTAGAACAAGCAAATCTGAAGGGGGCAGGGGGAAATCCATATATTACTTCACTTACTCCGAAGCTCACAAATTCATACTACTTCAATCCAAGATCCCTACCAGGGTAAGCATCATGAACAGATAAGTTTCTACCAATGAGCTAACTCGTTATGAAATTCAGCAGCATCAGTTTTATGTCCATTAGAATAATGATTTAGGTTAATGTGAATAAGCTGATTAATGAGGTATCACATTACAAAGACAGATGGGCATCTTTTAAGTTAAGCATGTAGGGTAAGGGTAACACATGGAAGATAAATATCATAGCTAGGATTGTGTATATAAGATATGGGACTCTAGCTATACCTGGGAAATATGTTCAAATATTTAACCACCCCCCCCCCTACGTGTGTGTGCAAGTGCAAGTGCAAGTGCACACACACTTGAGGGGAGGGAGACCTTTCCACCATCTATATATTTGAAAAGGATGCAACTTTCTATTAAGGAAGTTGGCTTTGCATTTCCAGGTCTCGTTTCATTGGGTTTGTTTGCTGACCTGTACAGAATGTTAATCTCTTAGCTTAGATTTTCTACCATGGTCAGTTTTGCAATTCAAGTGGATACATTAGGCTCCTGGCATATTACAACCAGATACAGTTCCTCCTACTGATAGGGTAGCTTAAGATGTGTGGCAGACAATATTGCATCAATTAACATTTGATCTATTTCTGATTTAAAAATCAGAAAAGATATTTTACAGCAGACTGAATGAACAAGTTGATTTTTACTTTGGATGAATTAGTGGGAGAAGATGATCAATACTCAATGTTTTTGGATTTGTGTGTTAAATACAAATGGCAACACAGTTGCCCCTTCACATTGTGGGGGTTAGGGACACAGGACCTCCACAAAAATAGAAAAACTGTGAATATCTCTTCCCCCACCCCAACAAACACCTTGACTCTGGTCTGATCCAGCAAGGCTCCTCCTCTTTTTTTTACATTCTTGTGTTCATATTCTTATGGAATAGAGAATTGGAAGGTTTAATTGGCCCAAACAGTGGATTGCTATTTTACTCAATTTCTGAAATGTCAGTAGACTTCAGATTGTCTTATTCAACAAAAACTTGTTTAGTATTTATTGGACATCGGTAAGGGTTTATCTAAGTCAGCCAACTGCTGGAAGTCTAATGCTACTAATGCTTCTTTTAAGCATGTTTGGGGAATGTCCAGTGGTTGTATCTTTTGGGTAGATGTTAGAACACAGAAAATCTTTGTATTAGAATGCTGTTTGATATTTTCTGATGCACACATGGTTTTAAATTGTCTACCTGTTTCTTAAAATTTAAAGCTTGGTCAACATAAATGGATTTTCCATGGCCTTTTGACAGCTAAAACACTGATATTACAACATTGGAAAAAAGCTCACCTCCTATAATGCAATGGATCAAAGATTTAATGATGCTTTCAGTATTTGAGCAGATGCCATAAAGATGCCAGTATTCATTACACATATAGTTGGATATTTGTTCTGGTTTTGTTGCAGCTGCTCATGTGCATTTGATTCACCTGGATTTATTCTGTTATTTGCATATGTATGTGTCAGTAATCGTTACTTTACGTCTATTTACTTCTTTCTGTTTTTTAACTTTTTGTTTTGGTGAATTTCATGTTAAAGTTTCAGAATAAAAAGATAAATGAAAAGTACAGATCCCCACCTATGGAGTGCCAACCTTCCTTCTCCCCCTTCTCATATCTTTGCTGAAAGCCCGTCTTTTTCATGGAGCTTTAGGTCAGCCTGGTCCCTTCAGATATGTTGGACTGCAACTCACATGTTGGATGGGAATTGTGGTAGTTGAAGAGCAACATACCTGGAGGGCACCAGACTGGGGAAGTCCACTTGCATTCATCCAGTTTTTCTCATATTTACCTGATTATTATTGTGGCTCTTCTTCCTCCCTGCATTTCTTTTTCTTTTCCACTGACAAAATTTAGATTGCAAACTCCTTAGGGTAGGGACCTGTCTTGTATGGTGATTATCCCATGCACCCTAATAGAATAGTAGCAGTAGCAGTGGAAGAAGAAAGAAATGAAGGTATGCGACTCAGTTAAAAAATAAAGATGCCCCAAATTGCTTTGGGATATGAAAGCTCTTGGTAGTTCACCCTTGATTTTAGTGACTTGCTCTGTTAGACTTACTCTGTTAACATTGTAAGCCGCCCCGAGGCTTCGGCGAATGGGGCGGCATAAAAATGTTTTAATTAATAAATAAATAGACCTCAGGTGGACAAAAACAGAACAAAGGAAGAAGGCAGGGTTTGACAGATTAAAGAAAGGTAGAACTGTGCACTGTTGGAAGTGTGTTAAGCTATTGACATTTACTACCAGTTACTTTTTAAGCCCTAAGGGTGGAGCACATTTTTCCAATTAAGGATCTCCAATCCAGAAAAAGTCAATGGGAGGGACCACAATTAATGGTGGGTGGAGCCAGAGCAAGAGTGGACAGATCCTGCCACATTGCAGATCTCTTTGTCTCCATGTGCCACAGCTCCCTGTCCCTTATATTCCCCCGCTTTTCCATGTGCTCTCTTGTACACACCCTTTTCAGCCACTGAAGGGAAGGCTGTGGGGCAACAGCAAGAACAAGGCTGCCTCACATCAAAAGTCGCAGACAGGCCTTTTGAGTCTGTCCACCCCCACCAAAATCCCTCCCAGATATGGTCACAGAATGGAAGAAGGCATTCACTGAAAGGAGATCTGGAAAAAAGACCATGAGAAAAGACCATCTTCGACTCCCCCTGCTCACCAGTACTCAACAAAGACTACTGTTACCCTAATTTTGACCCTCTCCAAGACCAGCTCATACCTATCTTGCAACATGCATAAGTGACCTGCCACACAGCAAGAACCACAGACAGATTTCACAGGGCCTCAAGACACAAAGCTTTTCAATAGGAGCCATTTCACATGTTCAGTTGCAGTCACATCCAGCCAGCTGGACCAGGTTTCAGCTTCACAATACAGAAGATAACTAAGACCAGTCTTCTAAGGATATATGGAGTGTCTTTCCCGCACCATGGCAAATCCACCATAACTGCAGCTGTACACATGTACCTGTACAAGAAAGAGTTTCAGAGTAGAAAGTAGAGAGTACAGTTTCCCATTGGATTTTTGCTCAGACCTCTTTCCTCAGGAATCAGCTCTGTCCTACTTTCTCACGGTTGAGTAGCTTTCCTATAGATTAGTGACAGACAACACAACATAAAAGCAATCACTCCATTTAAAACAAGCAGCATGGAGAGCACCATTAAAAGACTTTCAACTGCAATAGCAAATGGTTGAACAAACTAGCACTTTTAATGAAGCATATTTCTCAAGTGGTTGTAAGGCCTTTGACTCATTTTCAGTATGTTCAATAAATGGATAGCACTTAGCATCTAAAACACCCCCTTCTGCTAACTCGTTCTCTTGGCAGTTGGATAAGAAAAGTCAAGTTTCCATGGTTAGTTCATCCCAAGCCTGAAGCAGAAAGCAAGAAAAGGTAGCGGTCTCACAGTATTTACTGAACCGACCTGGGGCAGCGTTTCTCAGAGCGTGTATCACATCTGGATTTAGCACTGGCAACTCCAACCTCCCCAAAGGCACCTTCCTTGACACCATCAGGCTGCCTGCTTCTGCCTCCTGTTTGTGTGCGCAATTACTTCCCACCCCTTAAGTGGGAGGCTGGAATGCTGGAAGTAAAGCATCAGCCTCCGTTTCCACATTTATGTCCAACAGTGCCTCTGGGTTCCAGAGACATTCTTAGAAAACGGAACAGGAATTTTAAAGTGCCCAGAAAAAGAAAGAGGTATATTGGGGTATGTATGGAAAGGAGCATCCTGGGTGCTAGAGAGAGTGGTGGAAAGTGAGATTGGGTTCTCTCTCTCTCTCTCTCTCTCTCTCTCTCTCTCTCTCTCTCTCTCTCTGTGCATGGCCAATATTTTGAGAAGGATGTTAGCTAGTGTGTTTGCTTTCCTGTGCTTCTGTGACCATCACCATGTTGGCTTCTGTTAAATGGGTACTTCATCTGGAGCAATTGTGTACCAGATGACTTGAGGACTTGCTTAGGAAACAGCACAGAAGAAACTCCAGGCTGCACACCCAAGATTGGCACACTGCTTTTGAACTAGTGGACAACCACCATGCATTTTCCTTAGCACTGAAGGGAGGGATTTCCAGGGGCTTGTACAATAATGCAAAGACCTGATATTGATAAATTTCCAGTTTCCTGCTGAAGTGTTTAAATTGTTTAAAGTCTTGTATTTAAGTGATGACCAACTTGTTCCTCCCAGTCCTTTTTTCCACTTGGAAGTGGGACCAGACTGGGATGTCCACTTTCTCCATTGGTATCTGACATATGTTTGAAACTCCTGGCAGGTATTAATCATATTCTCAGTGTTGCTCATAATTGAGCAGAACTCAAAATTATCCTTCATACATGATTTGTTATTGTTTATTTTGCTATTCTGAGTGTTCAGCCCCACTTTGATGCAGTTGATAAATGCTTTGGCAAACTTGACTGATGCCAATTGAAGATTGCACAGTGTATTAGCCAATTTCAGTGGTGCCTGGAGTCTACTGATCCATGTTGATAAATATCAATCAATGGTGAAGCCCTTCCCTTCTTGCCCTTTGACTCTGGTAATAATCTCTAGCGATACATCACAAATGATTAAAGTAAATTTGAATGAGCTGATTAATGAGATGAGGACATAGACAGATGGACATAATTAAAGTTAAGCTTGTGATAAGGTTAATACACTGAAGATGAATATCGTATCTGAGATAGTTTACATTACATGGGATTCCTTTACATAGATCTAGCAAATATTTTCAAAAACTTAACTTTTAATCAAAGTCATTCCATAAGTTTTCATGGATTCCTTTCCACCACAAATGTCATTGAAAGGGATGCAACTTTCTGTTCAGGAAAGTAGATTTGACTTTCTTGATCTTGGATAAAAGTAGATTTGGCTTTCTGGATTTATATTATTGGGATATTTGCTGACCTGTACTAAATTTTGACCTTTTCCACTCACATTAGATTTTCCATCATGACCAGTTTAGGAATTCTCTTGTCCAGACCCTCTGTTCAGCTGGATGTCTTTAGGCTATTAAAATGGATAGCGATCCTTCTTCTGCTATTATTGCTTGAGATGTGTGCAGGACAATAGCATGTCAATTCCACTTTGAGCCATTCTTACATGCTAAATTGACTCTATGGCAAAATCCAGACCTAAAAATAGATAAAAATATGTCTTTGTGGCACACTTGGACAGATAAGTTGATTTTTACTTTGGATAACTTAATAGGGGAAGACTATGAGTTCTTGTCTTTTCTTGATTTGTGTGTCAAATAATGGCTCAGTAGCAATACCTAAACTGCAGCATTTTTTAGCATCTGGGTTTGGCCCTGTAGTTTTTATGGCTTTACTGTCTCCCCTTTCAGAGTTTTCACAGTTATTGGAAATACTAATTGAGGTGGATCTGTTCTATCAACCCATGATCCATGTTGATAAATATCCATTAATGGTGAAGCCCTTCCCTTCTTGACTCCAGGCTCCAAAACATCAGACAATCTCTTTGCAATGCAGATCTTGCAGCTACCAGTCAAAGTAACTCTAAAATCCCTCTGGTAAACTGAAGGATAAGCATCTGCTCATATCAAGAGTGTTGAACCCAAACTGGGAACTTCTCCCCCAAATCCTTCCCTTTCAGTAACACAGCGGGCTCCTACTGGTGAAGGATCAGCTAGTGGGACCCATGGAAGCCCACTAACCGGACAGTTCATCTTCCCTGATGCCTTGTCATGGGGTCAGGATTCGGGCAAGGCAACGGCTCTCCCACCTCCCCTTCTGCGACCCTTCCTGTCTTTTCCAAAGCATCTCTGCTCTCCCGCTCAGCCTGGGAACCTGTGGACAGTGACCTTGAGGGTGCTTCAAAGACCTCTAACTCTCCCTATGACCCCAAAACTCCCATTGCTGAATCTTCAAGGTCTTCTTCTTTAGAACTGAAGTCATGACAACTCTGGGACGCGCGCCAAGAGTGCTGCTTGGGTTCACTCCCTACAGATACATCGCATCTAATGGAGGAATTAAATATAGAATTGGAATGTCTGATTCAGTCCACTTATCACTTTAATCAATATCTGAACTTTCAGTGGACTTCAGATTACATCTTATTCAACAAAAAGATGTCTTTTGAGTTTATGGTATGCTACAGTGTCTCATGGATAAAGTTTATCTAAGTCACCTAACTAATGCAGGTGTAATATTGCTAATGATTCTTTAATCATGTCTTTTGACAATTTCCAGTAGTTGCTACATTTTTGGTGGAAGTTATAATTTTGATATTTTCTAAATTGTCTACCTGTTTCTTAGAATTAAAACTTAGTAAATACAAATTGACTTTCCACGCATAAATCCATGATCTATCTACTCAGTTTTGTCACATGCCAAAGGTTCCAAATAGGAGTCAAATAACTACAGGGAGAGTCCATCCCTGTAGTACTTCCCTCAAATAAGAAAAACCTAGACAAAACACCTAACTCTGGTCCTAAAGGTTTGACATAAACATTTAACCCATCTCTAAAATTCTGGGGGGAAACCAACATTTCTGAATCAGTGACAATACATTTCCAATAAATGTTATCAAAGGCCTTCTCCACATCCATAATATAACAACAGTGGTATTTGTTCTGTTCTTATTTAATGCAATCAGATCCACAACCAAAGATTGTCATGCCTCTGGCTTTTTGAACAAATTCCTCCTGTTCCAGTTGGGCTGATATTTCATAGCTCATTTTAGTCTGTCAGCCAAGATTGAACTTAATATTTTAATGTCAACACTGAATCAATGAAATAGGTCAATAATTAGCACAGAAGGTATGGTCTCTGTCTGATTTAGGAATTATAGTAATATAGGCATTGCTCAGCTGATGAAAGAAAACCCAATTTATTTTTTTACAAACAAAAAGCTTGGAAATGAGAAAACTGGAAAATATTTTACACCACTCAACTGGAATCAATCCAGACCAGGCTATTTTCCTGGTTCCATATTATTGTTTTCATAAATTCTTCAGTCTGCAAAGGTGCCACTAAAAACTGCATTGGTAAAATATCTTGACAGAGGAAAAAACAAAAGTTTCCATAACCTGCTCTGATATTTTACCACCTCTGAGTAAAATTTTCAAAATTAAAAATGCATATGTTCAGGAAGAATATCTTGCAACTATTACCTTTAATTTCTGAAACAATGCTTTGATATTTTTGTTGTCTAAGGTAATGTGCCAAGATCTTATTGGGTTGCTTACTATTCTTTCAATCTGTTTATCTTAAACAAACTAAAGCAAATTCTGCCTGCTGGGATTTTAAAAAATACATTATTCAACTCATTTTTAACATGCAGCTCCTCCTGATAAAGTTGTACATTTGGAGAGGTGACAAACTAAGTTTTCAACCAATCACTGAAAGGTATTTGTTGCTTCTTTTAAATTTTATTTTTATGAGAAGCATAAGCAATAATTCAGCCTCAAATGAAAGCTTTACTAGCCTCCCACTCATTGTAGCATGAGTTGATTGTACCTTCATTGATTTCAAAATATTCTTGTAGCTCAGCAAGAAACTGATTTTTAAAAGACTCATCATTTAACAAAGAGACATTAAAGTGCCACAGCTGAGCAGGCCTTAGGCTATTTGGGAATTGCAAATCCAAGCAAACTGGGGCATGAACTGATACTACCAACATTTTAATCTTACAGTATCTAATTTGGCTTAGCAAGTAAGTGAAAACCAAAAAAAATAAAATAAAAATCCAACCAAAATCAGTATGGTTGAAGAAATATATATGTGTCTGGATGCATTATTTTCCATGGGTCAACAGGCCAAATTCTCCCATATAGGCCTGAACTGTAAATTTCTCCATCCCATTTGGATTAGTGTAATGAGCTCTACATGGGGCTACCTCTGAAGAGTGTCTGGAAACTTCAGCTGGTTCAGAGTCCCACACTTACTCTGTGGAAACAGCTTCACTGGCTCCCACTCTATTTCCAGGCTCATTTCAAGGGTCTGGTGATGACCTCTATGGCTATGTGAAAGACCATATTCTCCTATATTGTTTATACTGTGTTTATCCTCCTGTTGTATTTACATTGCATTTCTATGCTGTTTCATGGTTTTAGTTATTGTCATCTATTTTTATCTGTATTTTCTATTTTTATCTGTATTATTGTTTATGATTGTGCTGTGAGTCACTCAGAGAGCCTTCTGGCTATAGGGCGGGATACAAATGCAATAAATAAAGGAATAAATGAGCCTGACCAGGTCCTAAGATGTTCTGGGGAGGCCCTTCCCTTGGTCCCATCTCGCAAGGAGCCGCTCCAAGGTTTTGCAACTCCTTCCTAGGCAGGTTAGGCTGGCGCCTTCCCTCTAAGGTTTCCAAAAACAGGGAAAACCGTTTTGTTCCAGCAGGTGTTTGAAAGTGGCCTGTGAATTTGTGCTGGATTAGTTCTACTCTTCACAGTTTTGTAGTGTTTTTTAATCTGCGTAATTGTTCAATTTTAATATTTAATTGATTTAAATATATTTTTAACTTTTGAGTATTTTAATGTTTGGATTGTATGAATTTTAATGTTGTGAGCTGCCTTGATTTCCGATTGCTGTGAATAGGCAGGATAATAATAATCACTGCTCTTATTATTACTGCACTTAGACATGTCAAAATTATTATTTTCTCACTGTATTTTTCAACCACAGTCAAAAACAAACCATGAGGATCAATTATAGTCTGTTGAAATGAAAACAGAAGTGGTTTCTGGATTAAAATCACTGCCACTTTAAACCTAGTTTAAGTTCTTTTACAAATGCCCCTTCCACCTAGCCTCTTGTCAGTTGATGAGTATTTGTTGGCATCAGGTGTGTTTCTTGTTAAAAAAAAGCTGCATTGATGTCATTTTTCTTTGGTTAAGAAAGCACTTTCTTCTATTTAATTGGATGCCACAGTCCCTTGACATTCCAGGAAATTACTTTAATTGTCCTTGTACACATACAATTCTTTTCTACAAAAGATATCTAGAATTATTCAAAGCATAAGTCATGGATATGGTGCATTTCACAGTACCACCACTGTGCCCTACACCCTTACAGAGGAAAAAGAAAAAAAATCACAATGTGAAAAAGATGAAGGAAGGATACAGTATTTGTAGAGTTGGTTGCTGTGTATTGCCTACTTACCCCGTGGGCCCATCCAGCCTGGGACTGCATGCTCAGTATTGCATAGCTCATACTCATCGACTGACAACTGGCAAAGTCTCAAGGTTTCAAACAGGAGACTTTTCCAGCCCTCCCTGGAGATGCCCTTTGCCACTGAACTCCTGCCCTTCTCCATCCCTGGGTGATTTGCAGCCGATCAGGCAAGGGTTACCGATTCCCACTTATCCAGATGAGAACAGAAAGTCTTTCCCCCTCTTAAATTACACTGCTGAAAGGAAGAAGGTTTTGTGAGGAAGGCAAGGAGAGGTATTCAAGTGAGAGGAGTATTAGTTCAGTTCAGTTCCTGAAAACAAATTCTTGGGCAGAGAAAAGCCTGAACTCGGTCCACCCCATCCTACAGCCTCTGTCCCCAGGACAGGTGATGTGGTGCCTTCTAATTGCACGGGGTTACAACTCCTGAGCCTTTGCCATGCTGGCTGGAGCTCATGGGGGGATCATGGTCCAGATACCTGGAGAGTATTGGAATGCCTACAAGTGTGTGTGAGGTGGTGGGTGGAGAAGAGCATTTTGCTACCAAATTCTCCGCCTCAGAACAGTAAATGTGGAAGCAAACTTGCTGGCCACAGCATTGTGCACAAAATTCAAATGGCGAGATGCAGCATTCAATAGAATACCTCTGTTTCTTAGAATCTGAGACACATTTCCTTGCTGATGGAAGTTCACCAGGCTTCCTGCATCCAACAGCAGCCACCAAATGCCCATGCGAGCGTCGCACGAGTGCAGCACGAAGCCAGTGATCTTTCCCAGCTCTGTGTCTTCAGCATCAGAGTTTTAGAGGTCTACTTCCCCTGCACATGGAAGATGCGTTTCGTAGTTATGCCTAACAGCCTCTGACAGATTTATCCATGCTTTCTATATTTATTGGGCTGGGGTATCCAAATAGGTGGCTCTAATCACCTCTAGTCATGGGAAGAAGTGCTTCCCTTCAGCAATTCTGAATCTCCCATAAATTGTTTTCATTAAATAACATTAAGAAAAAGCTCCCATCCCACACATGGTAAGTGTAACGTTATCATGTCCAACTCCTCCCGCCTGATTAGTATTACTGCTCAAGTTTCTTCTGCAAGATTTCTGAGTACAGCTGTGATGTGGGATGCCCTCAGTCAGAACTTGGTCAGCGCGGAAGAGGGTGTGTTCAGAGTCCACACGTTGCAGGAGAGAGCCCAGAAATGAATGGTGGAGGTGGATAGTACCTCTCTCGCTGCTCTAGCCTGGGGGCAGGGCAAGATGCTTAGGTGTGTGTGTGTGGGGGGGGGAGTACAAGAGACTTTTGGGTTTGACCCTGGGCCAAAGTCCAGGGCCCCTCCAAGCAATCACCTCCACAGGGAGGGAGGCAACACCTGAGCAGGAAAGGCTCATCAGAGGTTGATGCTCATCTGAGCAGGATCCTTTCTTTTCACTCTTAAATGGGCAGGGGGACCACTGGGGATGTGCGTGGTTACAGAGGCTCATTCTATTATGTTCTCCTCTAAAATGTATGATTATTTTGTGTAGCAAAGGAGAGCTTATTCCCAAAGCGATGTGTTTAGCATCAGGGCAGTAGAAGTAAATTCAGTTTTATTCCTGTAGTCATGATGGTGCCATGGTTTAAAATGCAAAACTGCAGGTGTGCAGGGGAACACACACACACACACACACACACACACACAGTTTGGTATATAGGATGACTGCCATCATTGTTGGGGTTTTCTCTTTGGAGTTTTTCTTGAATGTATCAGTAGCATAGAAACAGTTATAAAGTGTGGAAGGCTGCTGGCTATGTGCATTGCCTGGTGGATGGTGGGGAGAAAGGTTAGTAGTATTCTTCACAGCTGAAATGATTCACTTGGCTTTCTAAAGTGGGGGTTCAGAAGACCGTGATGTCCCAGGCTGCACCTCCAGAAGAGGTGCACCACTATAGGCCCTTCAAGCAAAATGAAGTTCATTTCTGCTTTCCTTGCAGTACTGCTAAGGAATAACTCTACTGCTATCAGGCCAGGGGATGAAATTGACACAGTTTAAGTCAGGCAGAGAGCTGAATTTGGACCTATAAGCCTCTTAATATGCTGGCTGCCATCCCCAAGCCCTGATGTGGGGTCAAGAGTGGACTTGGGTTGTCCATTGGACTATCCAAGCTGTGCCTCCTTCAATGCTCAACCTGAGTATTTGTAAACAAACAGAAATATCGCAACATGCCAGCAAGACTCCAGGGACCTCTTTCCAAAGGCAAATACACCCTGGTAAGTGCTACTCTTTACCACGCAAGAGAAATGAGGGTCCATAACAATATTCTCCTTTCCAAACATCAGAACAAACCAAGAAAACCCCCACAGCAAACGAGAAAAACTAGGAGACATGATTTCCATATTGGAAGGGTGCATCTGTCTTTAGATTACCATTTGGCAGAACTATGAGGGGTCCGATGATGCCCCCACTTAACAACGTGGAGCTCACCGGTGCGTTTTTGGCAGGGTGTCCAAGGAAGAGGACTGCTTCTATCAGGGCCACTCTAGACTCCAGGGATGAGTCCCTTCTCATTTCTCTTAGGAAGATCAAGACAGAAGTTCGGGGGATTGCCAGAGAAAGCATGCATGTCCCAAACGTTTGGGTAGCACCAACTTGGGAACAAAACTATTTGTGAGGAGAGCAAATGAAGCTAGCTGGAGCAGGCTTGGAGGGCACACACCTCAGCAACCACTGGGGCATTGTACAACTCACACTTCTTGTGTCTATGTGCAAAGATTAGGAAACAAGCCTATGCAAGTCGAGGCAGAGAAATGACCTACAAATCTAGTGGTGCGTGGTGGGAGTTGTAGGCTTAATTTCCGCACTGGATTGTGCCCTTGGTCACCTATACCTCTACTGTGTGATGTGCTCAGTCCTTCTTCCTTGTGCTGCCTTGCAAAACATCTATAAAAGTGAACCCAACCAATCGCAACCTACAGTCAAGGTAACGGAAAGCGGACACAGGAAAAGCACCTTGCCAAAGGCCGCTTATGATAGAATGGGACTGGAACCCCACTCTTAATACAACATGTTCAGCAGCAGTGGAAAACTCTGCTCAAGCCCCATTTCATCCACAGGCTCAGTGTTAGTCTTAGCCTCTAGGTCTTCATCTGTAAAATGGGAATAATCCCTTCAAACTGTTATTTAAAACACGTGCACTCCATCATTCCTCAAAGAGCACCCAGGAGATATGTGGGAGATCGTACCTTGGGATTGGGTGAAGAGGCATAGCGCACCCCAAGCTAAACCCCTGGCGCCTTCCAGATGTGTTGGCAGCGATTTTCCTCATTCCCAGCAGGCCTTGCTGGCTGAGAATGATGGGAGTTGCAGTCAGGGACATCTGGAGGATGCCAGACTGGAGATGTCTGCTTTAATGAGGGGCATTTGAACCCAGGTCACAGTATGCTAAGCCCAGGACTCTCTTCTGTACTGTAGCAGCCGCAGCCTATTTTTCTCAGCACCAACTACAGGCTGTTCTGTCATGACAGAACAGCCCCGTGGCGAACAAAGCAACACTGTGGGCACCAAAACTGCCACCAGGGCAGACTGGCGGGGAGGGCAAGAAGTGCAGCAGCCCCATCAGGCGTGCCCAACTTTGCCAGCATTCCCCGGGGCAAGGCTTCCTGGGGAGGATCTGCATCTCCTTCCTGCCATGGAGGGGTTTCAGGGGAGCACTTCATAACCTTTGGCACAAGAAGAAGTGGAACGCAGCGGCCGGATCTGGCTCCCCACCTCCCACACACAACTTTTCCATGGTCCCTGTGATGCCTGCATCTCCACAGTGGGCGCAGGGGATGCCCTGGAGGCTGGAGAAGCTAAGATCAGACAGAGAGGAAGGAAAAAGGAAGGTGCTTTAAAAAATTATTAAAATGGCAAGCCATTCTCTTTCTGCCCTGAGTGCAATGCATTTTTTCTTCTATGGACAGCAAGAGACAGAGAAGAGGGCTCTTACCTGGTCCAGGACGGGTGCTGTCAGGGGAATGGGGTCTCCTCAGATGCCGGGGAAAGCCCTTCTTGGTGGAAAACAGGATTCCCCCTCTGTCTAGCTCAGTGCATGGACTGTCTGCTAACGCTGCAAGCTGAAGCAGTTCCCACTGGGTCCTAACACCCATCCTACACTGGCCTCCGTTTCCCACAGCTGCGACAAAGCAGCAAAGGGCAACGCCAGGCTTATTTTGAAACTTTCATTCAGTGGCAAAGGTCACTTAGAAAAAAATGGGGATGGAGGATTTTTGGGAGGAGAGGAACAGTACAAAGTTCACTGCCACAAATCAGAGTTGGAAATCAACAGCAGAGCTGATGAAGCAGTTCTGTGATACGCTTACACCTGACCACATTTTAGGTACTTTCCTTGGGTGCAATCTACTCTGAAAATTTCCTGCATAGGGGTCACTGAATGAGAGCGTGTGCAGGAGAAGTTCCAGAAGGCATGTGCCCTTTTCTTAACATAAGAGAACGTAACAGACTTGCTCAATCAGACAAAGGGTTCATCCAGTTCAGCTTTCTGTTCACACAGTGGCCAGTCTGCTCAAGATCATACCAGCATCAGGACATGAGTACAAGAGCAGGTTCATTCCAGCACTCCTGCCTCTGATCTAGAGATAGCATAAAGCCATCAGGTAGCTACTGGCACCCTTATCCTCTATGCATTTGTTCAATCCTCTTTTAAACCATTCAAATTGGTGGCCATCACTATACAAATATCTTGTGGAAGTGAATTCTATCATCATTTCATTTCTATGTCAAAGCTTTCTGGACAGTTTAACCATGTGCTACCTTGTGATTGCTCTGGATTTTAAATCTGATTATTCTTCAACGGGTGGTGGGGGGGATGTATTCACATTCTAAGTGAAGCTACATTTCAGCATTCAAATTTGGTTTCTTGACTGTCAACTAGATTCAGTTTTTGAAATTCATATATTAGAGGGATTTAAAATAACCACCAACTTAAATGTAGAGCTGCTACCCAACTGAAATATAGTCAGCTAAGATAGTTTTAATTAATATTTCGTACATTTGCATACAAGGGCAAATAACTATTTTGAATAAACTCAGTTTTGAGGCAATGCACATATGCCTCACAGCAGGCATTAATTTAGTGGAGACTGTCCCACTCAGTGTGAGAGAAGAGAGAATTAATCTACTTACACTGTCCTCACAACCAGCAATCAACGGATAGGAATATCCACAAAGTTATAGTTGGGAGCTTCATGATTCGTTTTATCCAAGCAACTTGTAAATGAGGAAAATAGTAGTTTCTTTGCCCAAGTTTATTTCAGCCCTAAGAGCTCCATTTGTACTCTGCGGGCTGGTAGTTTGAGTTACTGTGGTTGGTTTCATGAGATATAATGGGCCTTATTGTATTTTAACCTAGTTTATAAGCTGTACATTGTAGCATTACTGAATGCTGCTCTTTGCCCTCTGTATATACATAGAGCCACAACTTAGGGCCAGCTCATGCATGCATGCATGCACATAACTTCATTATTGTATAATTAATCATAATACTCAGCGTTTATACAGAGCTTTGCTTTGGATGTTGGCCGTGTTTGATGGGCATTGTCTTGTTGTAACCCTTATGAAAATCCCGTAAGACAGGTCAGCATTATTCCTCTTTTAAATGGGAAGAGGGAGACCTTGCAGTTCACTTAAGGCTACCTACAATATTATGGGTGGATTTTTTCCTTCTCAGTTTATTATATTTTAACTGGGGTTTATTGTACTTTTATTTTGTGTGTTTCTCTTAGCCATTTTGCAGGCTGAAAAGTAGCATTATAGGTAATGTTATAAAGGAAATAACAGTGAGATCATGGCAGAAATGAGACTCAAACAAAAACCTTAATTTTTTAAGGCACAATCCTATGCATGATTAGACAGAAAAAAGGCCTATAATTCCCAGTATGACCCAACCAGTTATGCATAGGATTGTACTTTGGTTACACAGAACATTGGATTCTGACAGCTTGGATGACTTGTCTGTCTCTTAATGAATAAACAGACTTTGATGAGAAATATTGCACCTACCTCTAATATTGCTATGCAGAGTCCCCCTAGGATGGCTCTTTGCATGCATACCATTGCTCACTTCATGCTGTAGCTACAAAGCAACAGATATACATGCATTAAATCCACCTTGTCTATACATTTTATGAACCAGAAGACTGTCTATTAAATCTCCAGTGATGAAATTTCTGAAATGCATCAGAATTTTATTTTCTCTTTTTCTGCTTCAACATTCTTTTTCTGCAACATCTCATTAATTTAATTAGATTACTTTTAGGGCTAGCCAAATCTCTGGGTTACTCAGCACTTTTCATCAGGCAAAACAGTGCTCAGTTATGAATTATGAAGTTCAGACAAAAAGATACATGTCTTCAAGCAGAGCATACTGAGTCTCTGAATTGGATTTTGTTGCTATATTTAAAAGCAGGGGTTTTTAAGGTCAATTATATGCACAAGAACACAAAGTTCGGGATTTTAGTGTCACACTGGAATTATGCAAAAAGGCTTCTCTGATGAGATTTAGTGCCTGGCTAAACAATGGAATTCAGTGCCACATGATGCAGTGATAGCAAACAACTTGGGATGTGAAAAAGGGACTGGACCGATTCATGGAGCATAAAGCTATCGGTGGCTGCTAGTTCCACTGGTTTTGTGCTGCCTCCAGTATCAGAGGCAGTATGGCTCACTGCAGTTGCCTTCACATACTGCTTTGGAGCAGAAGCCCATGGGATGGCTTGGTCCGATCCATTCCAGCACTTAGGTTCTTACCTTGCCAGTCTTTGCATTTATTAGAAGAGGGATTCAGCCTGCTCTTCTCCCTAGTTTTTTGACAATTGGATTGAAAGCTTTTAATCCCTAGTGGATGGGGTCTTTTTCTGGATTTGAACTCTCTTTTGGAACTAGGTAAGAGCACTCCAATTTGGTATCTATGGGCAACATCACACAGACTCCTCTCTACCCTGCCTCATGTACATCAGTGTTATTGCACTGCCTTTGTGCTAAAATAAAATACAGGGAACTGAATCTCACCTATACATGTACAAGAGGATTCTGAATCCGGAGCTTCAATCCTGCAGAAAGCAGGAATTTGAAAGGAACACCCCGATTCCTGATATGCAGGGAGAGTTGTGGGAGAAGAACACTCCTAAGATGCTCAGAGGCACTGCATTTTCAGAAGATCTGGAACTGGTATTTGGTGAAGAGTTGGGGTGCTTTCTCCCCCTTCTTCAGTCTCTTTCAGAGCAGAAAATCTGCTGAGAAAAAGACCAAGCAGCTGCACAGTGCCTGGCTGGTGGTGCTATGCACCCCCTGTCCAGAAGCTAAAGCAATTGAATCAGCCGTGTTTCTAAGATCATCTTCCATTCTGTCCATCCATTGCAAAGACTGACCAATCACACACCATTTAAACACACTTGTGTGTTTCAAAACTAAAGGTGTCCACAAATGAAACTCAGGCTGTCCCAGGGCTTTGGAATTCATCCCAGCAGGACACTGCCCAAGCCCTGAGTATCTTTCCAGAATACCCTAAGCCCCTTGAAGAGCCAAGTCTGGAAACTAGATGTTCATCAGTACTGCTAAAGCTATTTTGATGGGAATGTTAAAAAGAAGCTGTGTCCAGCAATATGCATCTACATTTAGTATTGCATCCCAACCTTCTGTAAAACAGAAATGGAGAACAATGAGCAGGAACTAAAACCCCTAAATCCAGCAAGTAAAGTGCATCAGTAGCTCCAGCTGGAATACACATTCATTTGTTATGTGGTAATCAGTTATCCTTTAGCCACCTTGTCCTATTCACAGAAGGAACAACAAAAAGGCAGATCATCCTCACCTCTCATTCCCTTTTTTACACACATACAAGCTCTTTGGAGAATTGAAATTACTGGATAAGAGAAGGTGAAGGCTTGATCTTGCACGTGTGTGGTTCAGAGCATTTATAAATTGAGATGGGATGTATTCAGAACACTTCTCTCCACTGTTTTGTGACAAAGGGGACAACCAAGCTGTTACAAACTCTGCACTTTGGCTATTGAGGCTACTATAATGTTGGCCTCACAGCCAGCAACATGTCTGAGCCACGGATTCCTTTTCACTGCTTCATTACAGAGAAGACGGACCAGAGAAGACCAATGGCTTGCTCATTAGAAACTGCTGATGAGGCTGTTCTTGGGCTTGCGTGGGAACCGGCAGAGAGATCAAAGCAAGCTTCATGATTCAGAACCCAATTAAGGCCTTCAACATAACGAGGAAGATCCTAGTTTCTTCCTTGTTCCCAGGAAACAGGCAGCAAGTAGATGGAAGCAAGTGAGCCCCATCCAGGGCTCACAAGAGAGGCCAGCCCAGTTCTTCACAGCAATTAATTCTGAGCAAGATAAATGTTTAGTTTGTCTCTTGATGTTGGTTACTGCAACAGGGAAGGCAGTAATACTTCCCATGTCAGTTTAAGGCTATTTCATACAAATGGCTTGAGACTGAGGAATCAAGTACTGACTTTAACTCACTCAAGCCATGTCGAGGTGATCTTTGGAAATACACACATAATCAAGAAAAATACATATCCTGGGATTTAATTAGTGAATTAGATGTCCTCCATCACAGCTTTTATAAGCTTTCTCTATACAACTGGGGGACACAACTCCTGTCATCTCTGAATACTGGCCATGTTGGCTGGGGCTGATGGGACATTGCTGGTCCAAATAATATGTAGGGTACCATGTTGAGGAATACTGTGATAAAGTGCAACCTGAGCAAAAAGCAATCATGTGATAGAAAGAGCATGCATCTCTTCAGCCTTAGAAGGGGTTGGATAAAGTTACCCCATGTTAGATTCCAAATAACCTTGGGATGATTCCATTTAAAAAAAATAGTCATGTAAATCAACTCTCAACGCTACAAAACTAAAATGGTCCCATGACAATTGCTTTTTGCATCTGCAAAAGAACTAGATTGGGAAAAGGAAGTTTCAAAATGACCAGTCAAGGTAGGAAAATGAAGAAACTGTCCACACACTGCTGCTGGACTGGCTCTCATTTACTGAGGGCCTGAAAAGTCCTACCCAAGTTACCCCAGATTCACATGGCAATGAAAGACAAGCTTTCAAGCCTCATGGGTAGCACCTAGAAAAAGATAGCAACTGTGGGAAGAATATACAGTGGAAAGCAGAGCTTCAATGCCCCTATATAGTACCTGGTTTCTTCCCTTAAAGCTGCTACTCGTTCTGTGGTTGTTCAAGTTTTCGCCAGTTTTCATATTCCCATCTCTCCCTCCATCCCATCCCCCATAGGATGAAAACCTGAATTATGGAAGCAGACTAAAATATTTTACCTGCAGTCTGTATTTTGTGTGAAAAGTAAAAAAAAAAAAAAAAAGTTCAGGCGCCTAAAGATGAGCAATAGAGGCCCATGCTGTATTCAGTGTTTTGCTTTCAAGGTCCTAGCAGCCAGCAAAATATGATTTAAAATCCAGCTGCCCATCTGCTCTCAATTCTTCCTGATGCCTGCTTTCTATTAGCTGTGGCTGCTCTGGGCCTTTAACTCTTTGAAAGCTGACTTGCTGTGAGCAGCGTGTTTTGTTAAAGTTAACTCCAGATTCTGGATGTAGTTCTCTAAATCCTGTGAAGGACCATGCAGCTATTTAAAACAGTGGGAGGAAGAAAAGCTGGAGTGGCATAAGTCAGTATGATTAAACTTCAAATGATGGGCCTGAGCAGATGTTTATATTCTGCAGAGGTATGGCAGGGGTTAATCACCCACGTGGCAGGCTAAGACCACAAAATATCCTTTTTTATTACTGGACTGGGCTGGTTTCTCTTAATACTGCCATGGATTTTTTAACACCCAGTGCCACTGTGGTTTACAGGAGCCAGCTATCAGGGCTACAGATGGGTCAAATCGTCCCACTCCACTGTCTTTGAATAAGAAGGCTGCCAAATTTGCTTTCGCCTACCTAAAAAGGCATAGTCTGTCTCCTGCCCTGGCCACCCAGCTTAAAGGAAACAATTGTGATATGGGACACCAGGCAATATAAAAATTAGAAGACAATCTGGATGAAATTGAGGATTTCTGGTTGTTCAGTAACATCATGAACATAACAGCAACTGCTGCAAAGAGTGGATTCCTGCAAGATTCTCTGTATCACACATTTATCCTTCCAAAACAGAAGCAACTGTAATGGGTATTAAGTTCATGCCTAAATCTAGAACAAGGCAAGAACAATATAAAGAATAAAGACACAATTACAAGTACTTAACCACAATCAGTGGAGGCACATATGTGTCAAATATAATTGCACCTCCACTTCAATGGACAAGAGATTAATAGTGACTGGTCCCTTATTTACCAAACTGCCAATGAAGAAATACTAGACCACATCAATGATGGAATCTTAGGACTCCTGCCAAGAGAACCTGCATTGTTCCATCCCTTGGGAACACCAATTTTAAGTTGCAAAAACAGCAGCTCAACTAAATAAAAAACATATTCCATATTCCAAAAAACATACATCCAAACCACAAAACAGACTCTTTTAATCTATAAATTAAAAAAATCAACTGGAAGTATGTCACTACTCCAATTGTTTAAAATGTCTGGCTGTACATATTTCAACACCTCAGAGATATTATTAATTTATGGCGGGTTAGGGGTGGAGAGACACCCTAGCATCCCTCTTCTTCAGCTGCAAAGCCACTCTGGGGTGAAAAGCAATGTGGAAATACATATGGCATTTGAAATGTCAACTAGATCAGATAAACTAAAATATTCACATACATACATGACAAGCAAAGTACAATCCAACATAGAAGTCCATTTTGTATGCTTATTAAAATTCACATAAACCAACCAACTCTTAACAAGCAGCAGCTCATGAATGAAACAGATCTGCTCTTTGCCTCAGGCCGAATCCAGTTTCACTGCTAGGGCTGCTTCCATAGGTCATAAGCATTAAGACACTTGCTCAGTCTGTGTGTGTGTGTGTGTGCGTGCGCGCGCCTCACTAAGCCCCACTGCAGCTCCCAAGACGCTAAGCCTGAGCATGAGTGACATCTGCTTTGCGGAAACAGTTCAACTTCAAAGGAGCTCAGAAGAGAACCTTCTGCGTTCTTATTTCCTCCTGTGACGTTAATGGTTTTGTTTCTGCCAATGGGCTCTCCTGCCAACACCCTTCATCCTCTTTCATTAGTGGTGCTGAAAACAGGCAGTGTAGCAGCCCAAGAGTAGCACAGCAATTCCAATACAGAGGGGGCAAAAAAGAAAGGGGTGGCATGAGGGACTGGGAGGAATATAGTGTTTCTAGGACTCCAAAAAGGAGCTGGAAAGGGAGGGTGGGTGGAGAGGGGATGTTATAGAGGCAAAGTGTGAAGTTCCCCTCCCAAATATAACTAACTTGGCTCCACATCTGCCCAGAAGCTTGTTTCTGTAAGTGGAAAGGTCATTGTACAGTTTAAAAACACCCCATAAAAATAAAAACAGAACATCTTTTAAACACTGGTACTGTGAAAAGACATCCCAGTAGTCAGAATTATACATCCACTGGCATGGTCAACAAAGGCTGCCACTAAGGGCAATGACATCTGGAAAGAAATTATGTCCTTTTGGGAACACCCTATATAAGAATTGAGCTGAGCAGCAATTCTAAAGGCCCATGGCCAAGATGCTTCCAACCAAGACTTTGTCCTTGAGGGCCTGCTCCACGTCCTTCTCTTCTATCTTCAAGAAGACCTGGAGAGAAATGTATTTGTTACCCAGGGGGAAGAGAAACACCCATCATTTCCAAAAAAGCAAAAACCCAAGACCATAGCGTAGTCTACACAGGAGAGAACACAGGAACTGCTTTCTTAATAGCATCCGTACAGTCCCACCTCTGGTCAGTGTCCAAAGACAAGCCACTTGACAGTAACAGCAGAAATAGTGATGTGTGGAACATCACCTCTCACACACCAGTGCTCACCACTGTCACACAGCTCTCCCACCAGTGCTCGCAGAATCAGAATTACGGGAGTAGGGAGACTCCTCAGATGCTCCAGGTCTTTGCATTTCTTGTATTCAGCAATCTTTTTTCTAATTGCCAAAGTCTTGGCAAATTTTAATAACCAAAGCACAGGGAAATAAAACATTTGTCTTATCAACCAAAATTTAGACATCATGGATGATTTTCTATGAGTTCCAGAAGATGGGTTTCCAGCCCAGAATTCACAGGATTCTGAATCAGCTACTTAGCTCAGGGCTGAATACTCTTAAAGTCTCAGAGACACAGCAAAAACCAGCATGATTCAGTAGAAGGGCCTTCATCTCATTCATGCAGCAAAGCAAATCCCACTCTTACAACCAACAAAGTGCTCTGTGAGACTTTTAAGTTTCTGTACTGACGGAGATGGTGGCAAATCTCACACATACAGATCAAACTTGTGAGGCAAGGAAACAGCGGGCCCTCGCATGGCACTGTCGCTTCTTCTTGCGCTCATTCACATGCAAGCATGTTGAAACTTCACCTGGCCTTGGTCTACAGGTCTTTTGGGCATAGAAGAGAGCAGCACTTTGGTCAACACTGGCACGATGGGCTGTGCACTGTGGCTCTCCGACAGAACCGCCCCCAAGGAGAATGGGAAGGTGGCAGCTCTCTGTGCAACAGAGCTAAGGTGGGCCTCTGAGGGGAAATGGATGGGAAAATTCCTAGGAGGCAGCAGTGATGCTTCAGGCAGCAAACTAGCGTGACATGCAAGACTTTCCAAGGAAGGTTGATTCCATGAACTAATGGCTATATCTTCATTGCCCATCATTATTTTTGTTATAAGAGTGCTGACCTCTCAAAGGGCATCAACAGAGTAAGGAAACATTGTATATTAAACCCCATGGCTTAGGGACAGGATATGCTATTAATTTAAACAGATGTAAAACCATTTTAAAAGGTAGGGCTTAACTTCAGTGCTGCGCATAATTTTGCAAAGCATACACCTTTTTCTCAGGCGTGTTTGTTGCCAATCCCAAGGGCAACCCAAATGGTTCAGTTCTCAGTACGCAATTAATTTTGTTGTGTTAACTAGTATATCACCCCAAACATATCATTCATGCCTTATACTGAGTGAAGCCACTGGTCCACTTCGCTCAATACTATCTGGTCCACGGGCCCCCATGTTGCAGCTGCTCCCCAGGGTCTCCAGCTCGAACCTCCTTGCTTTGAAACCTGAGCTCCTTTGAATTGATGATAGGGGTAAACACTGGACTGCCTAGTCATCCTCCAGACTACGGTCCCTTCCAGGAGGTCAAAGGGACTTGGATGCCCCTCTTCCCATTGCTTCCTCAGCCACAGCAAAAGCTGTTCGCATAGTCAAAGCTATGGTTTTTCCACTTGTACTGTATGGCTGTGAGGAAGGCTGAGCACTGAAGAATTGATGCTTTTTAATTGTGGTACTGTGAGAAGACTCCTGAGAGTCCCTCGGAATGCAAATTGATCAAATCAGTCAATCCTAAAGGAAATCAACCCCGACTGCTCTTTAGAAGGTCAGGTACTAAAGCTGAAGCTCAACTACTTTGGCCACCTAATGAGAAGGAACGACTCATTGGAAAAGACCCTAATGCTGGGAAGATTCAAGGCAAAGGGAGAAGGGGATGGCAGAGGCTGAGGTGGCTGGATGGGCACACTGGAGAGGTGGGTGTGGGTTTGGGTGTACTCTGGGGGATGGTGGAGGACAGGAGAACCCGGAGGGTTGAGAAGAGTTGGGCACATCTTTGCAAATGAACAACAGAAGTATTACCTTTGTCAGCCGTGGTTCTTTAGCCTTCTTCAGAGCCACAATACCCCTGGAATCCAGGAGGGTTGAGAGTGAGAGACATTCTGACTGGTCTACAGCTACCATCTGCTGCTTCCGGCAAACTCTGCTGTAGGCCTCATGAAGCTAGGAGGAGGAAATGTTTATGAAAATCCACCAGTACAGAATACAAGAAAGACACAGACAACATTGCATGAGAGAACTTGCTCTTTGGTTGCATGCCTCAGGCTAGCTCAGTCCCTCAACATGGCTTGCAACTGGATGATGTTCCCCCTAATTATGTCCCACAAAGTCCAGCCAAATAAGTTGCTAGTCAGGCAAGGCTTTAGATCTACTCCATATCACTGAGTTATTGAGCAAGCCTGTTGCACAGAAAAGTGGGATGTGGAAACACAAAAGCCCTGCAAATGCAAAGATTCAGAGCTTGTGTTAAATCCCCCACAAGTGCACCAGATGGTTTTGGGGAAATAATTGTTCCAGCCTTACTTTCCACACTTGTACATCTGGAACATAAAAAAAATTGCAGAATTGCTGTGGGACAACCTGGGGTACAAGATGCTAAATTTTCACTCCTGCTAGTAGTCCTTTTTTGCAGAAACTAAGAGTTAAAGAAAACGGTTCTCTCTGCCCTCTAGCTATCTAACCTTACCCCACAAGGTTGCTTGAAAATGAGTGGGAGAATAGATAGGTAGGTAGATTAGGGATTTTAGAGTACAGTTGTATCTAGACTATTGCATTATATATTTGGGCATATTTCAAGCAGTTTTCTTCCATTCAGTTCATACAAAAAACTCTCTTTTAAGCAAACAGATCCCTTTCATTCCCCAGGTCTTAAAAACGGGCAGGGTATGTGGGTACCCTGGGCATAGGAAGAGAGCCAATGGTGCCCATTCTCTTGCTGGTTTCGGTACTTAAGTTTTTAGGACCAAGTCCTAAACAGCCAGGCATTTTTAAATGGCCCCATGGCAGGACTTCTTCACACTGCCTATACACATTAGTCTTACTACTCCTTTGGCATTCTGCTTTCAATAACATATCCTACCAGGGCTCATTTGATACGATAAGATGCAAAGCCAAGTAAAAGTTCCATTAGGGATTAACAGTGGTATCGGGGTGGGGAGGGGGGTGGCAGTGTGCACTTACCTTTCCCATGGTCACCTCTTTGACTTTCTGCTGCTTGGTTAAGAGCAGCAGAGAACAGACCAAGATTTTTTGTTGCAAGGGGAAGGAATCAGCACCACCGCAACTGCCTTGAGCTGCCATCCGGTCACCATACACATCAGAGATCACCCTGGACACATGCAGCAGTCCCACCTGTTTGGGCACTACTAAGTTTGTGGGTGGTTTAGAAAGGGATTTGCCTGAGGATGGGAGAGAGCAGAAGAGCTGTGGTCAGTTGGACAGAGATCAGAGGAAGAGTTAAGGCAAGCCTACTGTACACAGCCTCATTCCTACGTGATTCTCGTAATCCATAAACAGCATATGTATCACGTTAGATTTATACTCCACTTTTCATCGAAAGAGCTCGATGTTGGATAGGTAGGTTGCCAGCCGGTCTCATACGCAGCCACTGACTGAATCTACAACTCCTTGGCATCGGCAGAGATGTTGCATCATGTGCCTTCAGACCATGCGCACTCCCAACACATGCAGTCTTTATCCCAATTTTGAAGCATAAACGTCACGGGTGGTTAACTGATGTTACAGCAAAGGCATACAGATGGGGCAAGATCGAAACATGCTTCCTGCCTCCCTACATGTACACCCTCCTTGGGCTGCATCAATTTCCACTCAGCCTGGGAGATGCCTGCTTGCACACCTGCATTTACAATGGCTAAGTCATGCTTAAAGCCAGCGGCAGAGAGGAGAGACAGGGAGCAGGTGTAGCCTCCCACTGCAGGGCTGTCTGCTTCACTTGTGCTGGAAAGGAAAATACTTTTCGTGCCAACCAGCTGCAGGATGATTTCTTCCCTCCAGTAAGGCCTAAACTAGTCCCTGGAAAGAAATACTGCCAATCAGTCAGGAAAACACATAATGAAACATGACAGCACCACACAGCAGTATAGGACCTGCTCAGGGGGGAAAGTGAAGAAAAGCTACTTACAGGCAGGCAGCAGTTTAAGCACAGTTTGGCTCTTCACATCCGACTCCACAATTTCAATAGCCCTCCTAAGGAAGAGTAACGTTTTAAACCAAGGCATTAGCATTTTACTGATGCTTTTCTCAATCCCTAACACAGCCCTATGAACTAGGATTGTTGAAGAAATCTACAAGATTCAAATGAGCTTGATTTCTATGAATCAACAGTGGACCAGCTTTTCAGCTTTTCCCACGTTGCAGAGATCTAAAATCTTTTCTTAACTGCAAATAGAAGCAAAATGATCCTAGACCCAATAAAAAGAAGAAAGCTGATTTCATCAAACAGAATCAGACTGCATCAGAATAAAGAATGTCTGACACTCCATGAAACAAAACTGGAACAGGTTTATAAAAATCACCACATCTTTACTAAGGACCACTCCAGATCTCCTCACATACAGCCCATTGTTCCTTTTGGCATACATGTAGCACCCCACCAAAAATCCAGAAGTTTCTACTCATTGCATTAGCATGCATGCAAAAGTCACCTGTGTTACTCATACTCCAGCTGCTTCCCCTGACTGAGGATTGCTCAGTGCAGCATCCACAGGGGAGTTTATTGCTGTTTATTCCTCATTTTAATGCCACTTCCACTTTATGACATTCCAACATCAGAATGTCCCAACCAAAGCTGCTTGATTAATAAAATCACGTTCTCTTACCCTAAAGCACAATTGGCTCTAATTGGAATATTGATATCCAACCTACTCTGTGGTGAGAGGAATCTTAAACATTGAGGGTAAAATGATTGTTTTCAAATATTGTATAAGAAGAGAATCAAGAGGTCTCAAGGGCTGAATTTACTGAGACCAGATTGCGGGACTTCTTGTACTGATGGGATCTAGGATATTATGCCACTGTAGTGATCTGACTTACAAATTTGTTTTACAGACAAATTTCCATTTTCTCAGAAACAGAATTCATTCATAACCGGGAGATTGCCTGAATAATCCTGTGCCATGTACACTTCCACAGCCAATCTGCAGTAGCAAACTTGTTTTGTGCCAAGATAGAAGCAGTGACCCAACAAAAGGTGTTTCAAAAGGGGTTAAATAAACTAATCAAAGTAATGCTTCAGAAGTTACTATACTTTTAAAAATTTTGCATAAATACTGGCCTTCATTCAAAGCAAAAGAAAGTTTAGGTCTCGTGTAAGAGTTGTTTTTCGTGAACTGTTAACACAACCGAGCACAAACCCTGTCAGAAAAAGGTCAGGCCCATTTAGTCCAGTGGCCAGCCAGAGACCTCTGGGAAACCCATACGCAGGCAGGGCGGGCAACACTCATCTCCCATTCCTACCCTCAGGTCAATGGCAATGGCACACCAACTGTGGCCTCAAAGGTTCTGCGTAGCCACGGCCCATATTGATCACATGCCTTCCATGAATTTGGCTATTTCCCCTTTCCAATCAGCTACGCTACCAGCTTCTTGTGGCAGTGAATACCATCAACTAATCTTGTATGATGTTAAGAAGTATTTCTTTGTCTCTTTTAAATTTCTTGCCAGTCAGTTTCACAAGATGATCTCTACCATTAAGAGGCAGGAAGAAAAGCTATCTCTGTATCCAGGTGTACCATCCTGTGCATAATTTTATAAGCCTCTATGTGGCCTCTGCTTAGTTGATCTTCCCCCCAATGTTTCACATACATGCAGGACAGATTCATAGCATCTGAGGTTCACCTCTGCTGGATTTTCAATTCTGCCTTGCTTTTGTTTATGTATCACAGGTCAGGCAGGGTTGCCTACATGGTAAAAAATTAGCAATTCCTTGTGAATAAAAAGCTGGCAATTTAGAGAATTTAATCATTGCATGCATTCTTTTACATTGAAATAATAAAAGTGAAGAATGGTAGATATCTAAATGCCTTTATCTCCTCCAAGTGGGTGAATTTATCAAACAATTGAACAATATAGATTGTGAACATGTCCTGTACTAATGTGGTACTTCAATTCCCTTCCTTTGGTAAAAGGTAAGCCATGTATGGTTGGGATACCCTGTTGTTCAATATCCCTGCTGAGGAACAGTTGAGGGGCAGACCTCCAGTTACTGTGAAAAAGAGGCAGCTATCAATTTCTGTATTTTACTTGCAACTGTAATTTGTAAACCTTCTCCCACAAACCAGTTATGATTTCACAGGAGCTCTGTGTGAATATTATAGGAGTAGAGACAATTACTACTATCAAAACATGTCAAGAATGCTGACAATTATTAATGCAGCACCAAAGAAGTCTCTTAACTTCAAACAAAGATAAAATATCATCCAAGTGGAGAAGGGAGAGGCAATGGTAACAAGGAATGTAAGTGAATGTGGTTGTAGGCTCTGTTTATTTCAGCTGCATGGCCCCATCAGTTAATATAAAGCTTTCACACACAAAAATGGTTTTTGTGAATTTGAAAGAAGAACAGAACAGAATGATGTAGGTTTTCTAGGAAGAAGTTTCGGGTGATGATAGGAAAGTGAGTTCTGGTTAAATAGCAGATCCACTCTTACTACTAATAATTCTCCCCAGAAGCCATCTGTCTTAAACTCTGTCCTATGAGGTTTACCAAAAATAGCTAGACAGACAACTGACTTTATGTTTATTATATCCTGAAATTTGGGAGAGAAATTTGACCAGTTATCTAGCCTTGTTATACTAAGGACTTTAACTTGAAGAGTTCATTTCAAATAATTCATACTGTCATGCACCAACAGATTGTCTCTCTTGAAATTTGGCAGGTCAAATCAGTCAAAAAGAGGTGTCTTTACAAGAAGACCCATCTTCACTTTAAACTGTTCCTACTTCTCATTTAACAATACACCTCAGTTTGCCCTTCTCTCCCCACTTTCTACTTTCTCCTGATATCTCTGCAAGACTCCCATCTCTCTTCTTCACTCTCCTTTCAAAACAGTGAAAAAAGGACCCTGCCCTTGTTTGGTCCATGAGCCAGTTTTCAGCTCTGACCCAGCAGCTGAAGACCAATGGTCTGCAGTCTTAAGTCAGTCCTTACATTCTCATACTATGCTGTTTGACTTGTATCTGCATTTCCTGGCCTCGCCTTCTTATCCTGATGCTCTCAAGCAGTATTGAAAAGTCACAAGGGAGAAACCATGCAAGCATGCCAAACACATAGAGGGAGGAGACCTGGAGTGGCATACACGGCCCATTAATGGAGCTCATTACTAGCTTGCCACTTAATGAGACTAACGCTCTATTTGTTGAGGTGGAAGTGGTGCAGCCTTCGACCTAAAGCCACAGTGGCAACTTCTGTCTAATTTGGGCATCCTGTGGGTGGTGTGAGGCAGGACTAAATCTCAGTTTAAGTTGACAATTGCCCAACAACTAAAATAACATTTGAGTTACAAACCTAAATATCTGTGTTAATGATCAAAAGTTGCAAAATTCTGTTGAGAGCAAAGAAATCTGCTTGCACTGAACTGCTGAGTAGCTGTAAGGATGCTACACAGTCCATACCCTCTCCTAAATTTCTTTGGTGCGATTAAGTAACATTTTTGCAAACAAAAGGGATGAACCAGCCAAGCTTCATTCATTTTAATAAAAGAATTTGGGTGCAAATCCGATGTGCTCAGAAGGATGTCTGAAGAGACAAACACTGTGGAAGACATGCTTGTGTCAGTGGAGAGACAGGAATGTCAGCACAATGGCACATCTACTGCTCATGGTCCCTGCTGGAGGGTACTGATCTTTCATTTTGTGGCAGTCCAAGTGCGGAGGCCATGGATCTACAGGACCTCAAGTCAACTTGTTCTCCTTGTACACCCTCAGACTCTGAAAATATGCCAGCTCTGGAAAAGCCAGTTCATTCCCCTCCTCCTGCAGTGCCATTAATGTGCGGTTGAGGGAGAAAGAAAAAGGAACATTGTCACCGACCCCTGGCCTCACAGTTACTGAGGCAATAGGACTTTGGATATTGCACTTGTTACCCTAAGGAATTCTCCCCTGCCCCTGACCATAGGATTGTTCTGTATTATTTATCTTAGTGAACTCAATGGGCTCTCAAAAGTACTTAATTTTGGTTGGATGTGTTCCAGGTATCTGTTGTTGGATTTGTTCCGTATCAGCTTTAATTAATATTCATATTTCTCCTAATGGTTTTAAATATACAAGATCGCTGTGGGGTAAGTTTGGTTTTTTTAAACACTGTAATTATGACTTGATTTAAATAAGTGTTCTACTATGGATTATAGTCTTGTTTGTATATGCAGCCTATTTTATGTTAGTTGTTATGGCCTATGGCTAGCCAAAATAAAATGAAATAAAATCTAGTAGAGACAAACCATTACAAGAAACCAAAATATGAAAACAAGCAAGAGGCTAAATTAGAAATGCCTGGTTGTATAAAAATGCTTTAATATGCCCCTTCCAAAAATATAAGGTAGGCAGGCCTTAGATGAGGGGGGTGGGTGGGTGGAGACACAAACATCTAAAAAACTTCCAGCAAAAGGAAAAGGGTAGCACCAAAAAGTAAAAACAGCCACAAGGCCTTAGTGATACCCAGAAAGCAGAAGTGGACTGCGATATGCCCACAGAACATTAGTTATTGGGCAGATTAGAAACATAAGAATTAAATAACCCCAGCATATCTCACTCAGGCTTGTTCAGGAGCTGGTATTAGCCACCAGAGGTGCATAAAAAGTGTCTTACTAGAGTAATTATGCCAATAAAGCATGCTCTAATTTAGCAGATGTTATTTAGAAAGCAGCATAAAATATTGTAAGATCTGCAGACATCTAAACAAAACAGGTTCCGCATATCACAATGCTTGAGGTTATGACTCCTACATTTTTTGGGGGACTGAGGGGAAATACTTTTTCCTCATGAAGATCAGGCAGGTTAGCAACACTGGAAGCTATGGCAATCCCACTGTTTGGAGCAATTTGCTCTGCAGGGCCTCTTGGGACACTTTCAGTCCATTTGGAATCCTGCGAGCAACTAAGCTGTATCACACACACAAGAAGATCTGGGCTAGCATCCCCGAAACACAGCAGCTGTATTTGCCCCTTTATCAGCGGTTTACCTCCATCACCTCACTATACAAAAGGACTTAGTTTTACCCTCCTTTTGAGCCAAACATACAGAGTGGAGGCCAGTAAGCAAATGCCAGAGTGAGCTCAAAAAAAGTGGAAGGCAACTTCTATAAACCTACTTGCAAGGAAAAAGAAAACACTTCCAAGCACCATAAAGATGTCTGCTTGAGAACTGTTAATGAGAGCCTTTTGCAATCCAGATGTAATTAACCAATCTATAATCGCAGCAGGGAGGACCAATTCCTCTCACCCTTCATAGGTAATGGGCTGTGAACATTTCCAGACATTAACACAGCCAGGAGGCAGCGCCCTCCCCTCTCCCAACAAAGACTTGAGGGCTCTCTCTCTCTCTCCCCCAAGCAGGGAGAGCAAATGCCATAATGAAGCTTTAAATCACATCCCACGTGCTGTAAATTAGTTTGGATTTTAGAGTGCTATATATTCTTCACCTGCAGATGTCCAGAGCTTTACGGGCATCCCCAGAGATGGCAGAGACTTTCCGAGCACAGAACTGGATGGCGGCATTGTCCAACACCTGCTCCCCTGACACCTAAGGGATAGAGAGGAGAAAACAGGGTAGTTACAAGAGCACCCAGCAGTGTCTCCTAGGCTACATCTTCAACAAGAAAATGCAACAGCATTTGGGCATGTGTGAAAAGCCAGCCTTTTCAGTTCAGCCCAAGAACTCTCACTTTATCCGATTCACAATCATTTATCCTCCAGCTCTCTATCTTATTTGTTGCTATTGGGAAGTAGCCTAGCTACTATGTAGGGAAAAAAAAGAATCTGAGACAGAATAAATCTAAGCCAGCCACCTAGGCTCAATGAGGCAGGTTCAGAACACATAGATACAAAGCAGACTGTAAATGTTAGACAGATACTGAGTCCTCAGCAGAAACCAAGATAATTAGCCAGAGTAGCAGCTGGCACCCTTCAGCCTCTTAGCAATATTTTGCTATGTTTTGGTAAGTAGTTATATTCAGGTTTATGGCATACTGTGCCAAATGCTAGTACCTTTTCTGGAGTTACTCACTCTAATAGTGGTATGTGCATTTAGACACACACACACACTTTTTGACAAGAGTGTTCACTACATTTTTGCTCTCAAAATGCTTGTTCATATTCTTCTCAAAAACTAGACAATAAGCCATTCTTCACCTTAAGAAGTTGCCATTGTTTTCCTCTCTTGCACTAATGAGAAAGGAAGTTTCTTCCAAACCACATGGAATTTTGAAGGAGTTGCTGATGCAAAACAATGTGTATACTCTACATATTGAGACATTCAGATGATAATGTCTCAAGAAGAAAACCAAAATGTATCTAGTTTTTGCTTCAGCAGGATGCCTAGAGCTTGGGCTATAGATTTGAAGCCTGGGTGATGAAACCATACCTGCTTTAGACGTTCTTGAAGAATGGTGGCAAGCTGCTCTTTGTCGTATGGCAAAAAGTTTAGCAGCTGTGGCTTGCACTTGGGACGGGCATGCAGGCGGGGCAGAATGCGATCGGTGAGATCCAGGGCATTGGCTATGCCTGCCAATAAAACAACATTTAGGACACACTATTTTCTAGCCTTTCCATTCACCCCCCACCCTCATAGAGCTTGCCCCAGAACTAAAGGAGTCTTCTTCTTCAAACACCACAAGGTAGCGCCTGCTAAATCAGTCTCAGCTGTGCTTAAGTAGGTATAAAGGGTGGACCCCATCAAGGCGCTGACACTTTAGCAGTTTTCTTGTATGGCACCCATGCTGCCATGAGTGTACATATCCTGCTAAGACATGGGTCCTCAAACTACGCCCATGGGACAGATCCGGCCTGCACCACTGCCTGCGTGCTTGCCATGTGGGCAGGGAGGTGGTGGCTTGTTCACTCGGAGATGGTTTTGGACTCGCTGGGAGATCTCCGAGCAACTGCCTCGCGCGCCTGCCGCCACCTTGCGTGCACCCGCCGCCACCTCACCGGCCTGTGTGCCCAGGCACCCCTGCCTCACTGGCCCGCGCCAGCTGCCGCCGCCGCCGCCTTTCAGCTGGCCACCTATTGAAAAAGTTTGAGGACCCCTGTGCTAAGTAATCTGGAGTGCCAGTGCCACAGGCATTTGGTTTCTCCCTGACCTATGCTGCACATGTTAATCAGTGGGAAGTGGGTGTCCCTTCAATTTGGACAGCAGGAAGTTTAACTGATCTTCTGGTATTCATTCAAATTATTTACCTCTGTCAGATGAAGCACTGCAGGTGGGAAGAGTGAGGAGACCTAGAACACAGCACCTGAGAGAGCATCAGGCAAAGTGTTCTCAGTGGGGACCTCAGTTCTAATCCTCTTGCTGCCTTCCCATCTCTCACTCTTTCTCAGCAGGAGGAAGAGAAGATAGGTGCAGCCTAGCTCCAATCCCCACCTCCAATTAGTGGGGATTGAGTGAGCAGGGGGTGACTTGCTCCCTTTTGCTCTTCCTTCCTCTGAGTCACAGAGAAGGGGCAGGCAACCAAGCAGTGATAGCAAGAAAGAGCAGCAGGGGATAGGATGCCATGATTGGCAGTGGATCCTCTTAGCAAGACATGGGTCTTGCCAGATGCCCAGTCATACTAACCTCCTGATTCTAGTCCTGGAGTTATGCTAAACCCTCTTCCCTGGGAATTGCTCTCTGGGGGAAAAATAGGATTAAGCTGTAGCACTCACCAATAAGAATGACCCGGGAGTTGGTGAGGGAAGGCCACTCAAACACTCTGTAGAGCACATCCTGTCCTTTACAATCCAGCTGATCCATCTCATCTAATACAACCAAACTGTACAAATGAAAGGCATGTGAATAGAACCCTTCTTATAACAAAAATATGCAGATTGCACAAATTAACCTGGGACAGAGGAACAGAGCAGTTATAAAGACATCTTTTCTGCCACTCTTAAGCAACCAAACATTTGTCAACAAGCTAATTTGACTGAGTGCTTAGCACAGGACTGAATCAACACAACACTAACCTGGTACCTTGTCTAGGTAGGATGGAATCAAGAATCTCAAATTGTAATTACTTGATCCATTAAAAAAGTTTCTAGTCATAGGACCAAAGTAGGACCTGCTTCACTCCTTACCAGGAACATATTTCTCAGCAGAAAGAGGCAAACTATTTTTTCTATAGAAAGCAGTGCAGAGAACTCTGGGATATCCTCATAGGGCTTTAATGAACAAGCTTTTCCTTTGGGGTCATAAAAATGGAGAATGTTCTTCCTCCTCACAAATTGTACATGATAAGAATAATGCACAACACAAAACTCTTTTCCCCAGCTGGTCCAAAAGCTGAAAAATGCTTCACACTCAAAGTGCTTGTACTCACACCATGGACTCATTTTCTGATGTTAGGCGTTTCTCCAGCTTTCTGAGGACATCACTTCTGGCTGTTTTGTCTGCTCCAGCCTGGCCCAGCTGCTCAGCAATTGCTGGGAAAACAGCCTGGGAGCTCCTCAGGGTCATGCAGTTTAAGACAATGGTCTGACTACCAGCAAGCTCAGTCTGCCAACAAGACACAAAAAAGAAACATGGAGTAGAACTTAGCAATGAGTTCCAAGTAGTGCAATGAAAATATAGCAATTCCAGGAGAAACTTGCAGGCTACCTCTGAAAAGAAGTACCTGCAATAAGAATGTTGAAAGCAGACTCCTAAAAGATGTTGCTGGAGACAAAAGCTTTCTTATACCTGAACCCCAATAATCTAACAAGCTGAATGAACAACATACATTCATAAATAAGTGACTTCCCATTCAGGTCCTCAACCAGGCACAACTCAGAAGTGCACACTCCTTCTCTCCCTTGAAGGGCAGCATCCTGGAAATCTCTGGAAGAGTTCTGTGTTCACATGCATTCTAAGTGGACAAATGTGTCAAAATACACACACGTTCTCCTTTCACACTTTACAGTGTGTACTCCTGCATCCACTTCCAAAGTTCTAAAACTTCTGTGAAAAGCAGCCCCCAAACAGTATGTATTTAGTCTATCACGTGCAACAGCAACAACAAACAAAAAATGACTGTCTCTTGTAGGCATGGCTATGCAGGTACATTTCAAGCATCACACCAAATGATGGTTTCTGCCAATCATAGTTTAGAACCAAGATTATGAATTGAGCATATAAACATGTAAGCAAGCCATGGTTTAAAGTGGCACACCTGCTTTTGTTTTCTGCCTTTGAGCCACCAGAATCATTAATTCACTTCTTTCTCCATTCAGCACTAGCTTTTTAATATTTACCACAATTCATCAATTCAGATATCACTTTAAACCATAGCTGGCACCAATCAGAATTAGCAAACTCACATCAAATCACAGTTTTGATTTGATGGCCAAGTACAAACTATAATAAAGTTTCCTTAACCATGGATGGCAAGCTGAAGGTGTGAAGAAAAACAGACAGAAACAGCAAAGCAGGTTTACACAGGAATGGGTGAAAGAAGATGTAAGAAAGTGCTGTCACAGAGATCTAAATCCAGTTTCCTGCTTCCAGAGCAATACTGAAAGATGAGACAAAAAGCACAATCATAGTAATATTAAATGTGATATTCCTCTGGCAGTTTGTAGACATAGAACCCAATTCTATGCTTGCCTTGTGAGAAGTAAGCCCTAGTGCAACAGGTTTCTGGCATACATGCAGAATTCAATTCTGGGCAATTTTGTTTGAGCATTATATTTCACAGTAAAAGTCTCACAAGAAGTCAGGCTCCCAATGCAGACCTGACAGTTACCTTTAAGTCCAGTAGGGCCCTGTTGAGACAGGCAGTTTTCCCTGTGCCCGGGGCTCCAGAGATATACAGGCTTCCAGGCTTCTCCCTACAGACATGTTCACGGAGAAACTGATGCAGGACAGCAGTTTCCTTCTCCCTTGCATGCAACTGTTCTGGAACAGCTGTGTGTAGGAGACTCTTTGCCTGCTGGTAACAGGTGCCTGTATTAAAATATGAAATTAAAATATGTATTAAAATATGGTTTAAAACAAACAAATGCATACCCAAAACTGTCATATTAACTAGAATAGGGGTACACCATAGTAAACAATAATTTTAGCTGAGTTTGGGGGGCAATTATAATCAATGCAAAATCAATTTTGTTATTCTTTTCTCTTTAACGTACTTGTAAAAACCCTTTTATTGTACTATTTTATGGTCCCAGTTGGCTGCTATTGGTAACAGGAAGTCGAACCCTAGCCTGATCAAGCAAGGTGATGTTTGTGTTCTACTGTTTCATTCAATTAATATATTAACTTCCTTTTTGGAATACTAAGCAGGCTTGCATAAGTGGTAACCCACTGTAGTTAACTAGTCACAGTGAGTTGTCAGGCTGTTCAAACCTGGCACAAGGGAGTGGTATGCATATCACTCAAGATCCTCTTGGTTTTTTATTTGGGCTTGACTGTTCTCAGTGCTTTCCTCATGTCAAAATATGCTAATTAGCCCAGTCAAAAATCCCATTTTAAAAGGAAGCCTGAGTTTTGACAGCTACCTAAATTCCATCTTTCCATAAATGCAATGGCTCACACTTTTCTACATTCCACACATCTAGAGGCTTGGAAAAGGGTGAAAAAGGTGGAAAACATCAAGCACAGTCCAGTTCAAACAAACAAATGTAGAGTATCTCAGTGAGAAGGGGATAATTTACACACCACTCCCTTTTAATGGCAAATACTCCTTTACATCATGGGTCCTCGGACTATGGCCTGCCATGCTTTTATCCGGCCCGCCTCAGAGCTTTTGGACTGGCTCGGAGAAAACAATCTCCGAGCCAGTCCAAAAGCGCCGACCCGGCGCAGGTGTTCTTTGAAACTGAGCAAAGAACTGGTGCACATGCCTAATTGTAAAAGCTCAACTGCACGTGTGCCGGCTCCCCACCACCCCACCACTGCATGCATATACAAAGGGGGAATATGGAGTGGGAAACGGAAGAGAGGAGGGCAGAAAAGAGAGAGAGAGAGAGACAGAGAGAGACAGAGAGAGAGAGGGAGGGAGGGAGGGAGGGAGGGAGACAAAGACACTAAAAAGGATTGATGGTAAGAGAAAATAACTTTTAAAATCTAATTTTAATTATGTGAGCCAAGTCCCCAGGCTGCGGGCCAAGCGGCGGCCACCTTGCTGAGCCTGGGGGCAGTTGCTCAACAGTGGCTTACCCATAGAAAGCTGCCCCTGGGCTTGGTGAGGTAGCCATGGCTTGTTTGGAGTGGGTTGTTGTGTTGTGTGAACACAACCACTGCCTGCAATATTTGTTTCTTATACCAGCAAACTAATAAGTATGTTCAAGGAAGAAGAAAATTATGTATAATGGCATGCATATCCATCCTAACCTTTATCATCCCAATCACCAAATTATTCATCAATGTATTTAGTAACAAAGTTTAATTGCAATATTTTCATCAAAAACTAGTTTGCAAAGTATGGAAAATATAGCGCGCAATCCTCCACTATGCATGATATTGCTGCATACCTTCTTGCTTGAAGAGACGAGTACACACATGCTCTTTCTTGGTGTACCGATGTGGTGAAGTATTGGGAGTCTCTTGGCTTCTATGAAGCAGAGTGGAAACCAAATTGCTATTATTGGTTGGAGACTTGGGGGATGAATGCTCACAGAAGAGTAAAGTTCTCCTCTTTGGGGAATCTGGTGAAAAGCTGTTCTCTTTTTTACTCTGCTTAGTTGGGGAGCAGGTCAACGGCTGGGTAATATTGCAGAGGTTGTCATCTCCTATGAAAAACAAAGAGTCACCTAGGTTAGAAGTCAATGAAGGTACAAGGCAGCCAAGGATCCAGATCCAAAAGGCAATCTTCCTTCTAATCCAGAATCCATTGTTTTTGTATTTCATTTACAGCTTTTTAGCTCCCACATGAATACCTTTGAAAAAGTACAAGCAGGTCTTCCAAAAGCTTCTGTATAAAAGGGTAGAGCAGCTCTTCCCAGCCTAATCAGTTGCTTATGGCGGTTTATTATCTACAGTTACTAAATCAATCTTACTAGTTCTTCACATGCTCTTTTCTTGTTATTTTAAACACGCAAAACTTTAGGCTCAGAATAAAAATAGAAATCCTCAAAACTTATAAATAAGCATGTTTTATAAATATTATGAGCAGAGCTATTATTTTGACTAGAACAATCTGTTCAGCATACAAGCAAGCATACCTAATTCATTTGCCATGAATTAAGCTTCCATTGGAAATAAAGCTGTCAACAGTGGCTTAACAATTACAGCAATAATCAAGTAATAGCCTGATTCTATATGGACTTAAGTATGAGATGAACTTTGTAGGCATGTCCAACACTACAAAATATCACACTGTACAAATACTCTAGTTCTGCAGGAACCCCCTTAGTGGTAGAGCAAGTGCTCTGCATGCATTATGTCCCAGATCTAATTCCTGCCATTTCCAGAGAGGGCCTTTCTGATATACTAGATGCTGTTACCAGTCAATAGATAACATTAAGGTAGGTGGTACAGTGCTGCTAATCCTTGCAATTGCCTGGAAAAGCCACACTTGCAGGTATCACGGCAAAGTTGAATTAGGTTAGCACTAAGCATGCATTATACAGGAAGTGTGCTATAATATTTTAAAAGAATGATGAGAAAGACCAACTCACCTAGGCGTTTGCGGGGGCTGAGAGGCAAGACCTGCTCTTGGGAGGAGAGTGGTGAGACAGATAGCGTGCTTGGGTCCAACTTTGAATCTCCCTTACTCTCTAGAGGCTTATGCAATTTCCTGACGGATTTCCGCTTTGGAAAGTTGATGGTGTTCTGGGACTGAGCTCTGGTACTGGACATGATGGACACTACAGAGCAATGGTAGGTAGATTAGTATGCAAGTTAAGTGTCACAGACAACCTGCCCCCACAACACGCACAATCCCTTTTGTATTTCACTTATACTCTCTCTTACACTGATACAGGTGTTCCTACAGGAATGACAAAATCAAGACTGGGTTGGAGCACAGAATAATTTATCTTCCTCACTCAACAACAGATGCTAAGAACTTGCCATATGGGCTACTGGGGGAAGGGTTCTAAATGGGCTTTACATCCCTCTTTGTAGAGAGTCATCTAACATGCCCAGATCCTTTCTACCCACCGCCAAATGTAAGAATTACCCTAGTGGATCACACAAAAGATCTATCTAGCCCAACACTGTTTCCAGTAACAGCCAGTCAAAAGCTTCTGTACAGCTCACAAGCAGGATGAGCTTCTAGAATTTAGAGCTATACAGCCCCAATACAAGATTCCATCTAGTTTGACATGGCATAAGAACTATTCCAACAAAAAGCAAAATGCTCAGCAACCTTGAATTTTGTCCAACTACTCAACTTTTTGAAATAATTCCCATCCTTTTCCAACTGCACCTCAGGCTCCAAAGGCTAAACTAAACAGCTCCTAAAAAGAAGCTTGTCTCTCTCTTGATGCTTCGCTATGGGAGAGTTCTATATGGGGGTGGGGGGGGCAGTAATGCCATGGTGAGCTCTGTATCCTGGGAGATTGCCTACAGGTGTAATCCTATGCATACTTACACAGCAAATCAGTTCTACAACTATGAGCATTCTCCAGCCTGACACTTAAGTTCTTTTTTCTCTTTAAAGCTATATAGGACATCAGTCTAATTGTTTCAAGCCATTTGTGCTGCAGACTATCAACTGGTGAATAAAGTTTTGGCCATGAAATGGTTCTACTGGGAAATCATTTTGCGAACAAGTGAGGCATGGTGGGCCAATGTCTTAATGCTCATTCTCGACTTAAAGGACTCCAGAAATAAGTTCTGTTGCCACAGCTGCCAACTTTTTCCAAATTCTTCCACTTTCCAGATTTATGAACGGAGAGGCAATCAACAACCCCCAACACAGCCAGATTTTGCCCATGGGTTTCTAGCTGCTGACCTCTAGCATAGAATTTGAATTTATCTTGGGGCATGCGAAGTTAAGATTTTAAATCCTCACAAACATCTTCTGGGTGATGGAGTAGAGATGATACAAGGGATATGTGATTAAATACTGTAATTTTTTAAAAGCCGAAATCTGAGAATTTTTTAATTTAGTTAAGAGTGCAATCCTGTGCATGTTCAGACAGAAAAAAAGACCCTGCAATGGTGGCTGGGGCATGCTAGGCGGTGTAGGTCCTTTTTCTGTCCGAACGTGCATAGGATTGCGCCTTTAATAAGTTAAAGCTATTTTCCCGCTCAACAACCGGCCTCTCAAAGTGTGAATACCTCGGCGTGGATGAGAACGGAACACAGGAGTAAATTCAGAGGAAAATTCAGGAGCACGCTCACAACTGAACTCATGTGGCAGTCAGTCTCGTAAGCCAAGCTCGGTAGCGTCTGACTTTCCCCTCTTATGACGAGACCTCCCTGCCCCGCTCCCCAGCCATCTCCATCTTCTCTGCGTTTCGACCCACTCCTCCCCACACCCAGCATCGGCCACAAATCGATCCTTCCCAGCAGAAACGACCCGCTCTCTTACCTGCTTGCTTCTTAGCACGCCCGGTCTGACTGACGTGTAGTCTCCCCGCGCGCGCCGCGTGCTTGGGTTCGCCCATTGGCTCTCTGCGCGCGCGCGGCTACACGCTTTAAGCCAATCACCGCCCTTCGCGCCAAACCCAAACCTTTTGTTGGCCCTGCCCTCTCCAGCGAGGCGCCTACCTCCAACCAATCACCTTCTTTTTCTCCTCTTAGGGCTCAGAGGGACGAAGGCCCGCCCTCCTATAGAAAAAGATAGCGTGGTGGGAGGAGGGCTGGTGACGTCGATGGCAGCTTCCGAGTTGACTTAGAATATTCATATTACGCTTTAGAACGTGTAAAAGCGCAAATTCAATCGCAGGAATATAAGAACAGCGGCTTTCAGTGGAGCACCTGGTTCTGTTTCTTTTTTCGGACGTCTCTTCTTTAGAGTGGACCACGGTCCCCATCAAACTCTGCCTCAAAATGAAAGTGAGAGGATGCGTTGCATTCTGGGATATGTAGTCTAAAAAAGCGCTCACTATTTTATATACTTAAACCCCACCTTTCTCCCATTATGGAGCTCAAAGTGACTACATGCGGTTCCCAGGTGGTCTCCCCTCCAAGCTCAGTCCTCGACCTGCTTAGCTTCAACATGGTGGATGCCTTCAGACCATATACTGGGCAAACAGCAGTCATAGCTTGTGACAGTTAATTCCATCATGTATTATCTTATGCAAAATACTGTTATTTGTCTAGAGAGGGAGTGAACCGCCATTCAATTCAATTTCAAGGGGATGCTGAGTTCTGTTATGGTAATGATCAAAGACAAGAAGCCATATTGACATGCTCAGAGGTGAAAGGAAAGCCTTACACTGCACACCACATACAATTTGAACCTGGATTGTGGGACATATGAACTGTGATAAACTGGAAAAGTAAATCAAGCAAGAAAGAAGTTGCATTCTCGCTGCCAGTACGAGACCAAATTGTCATGATGACTGTTAATTCTTAATTTCAAAAAACAGAGTAAGTTGAAAAGAGAAGCATAAACCCAAAATACAATCTCAATAATATTCTTGAGGAATTTAAAGTTCATATTGAGAACATATTTGCATTACTGAACTCAGTTGGCCATGGGAGAACTGAAAATTGAAACTGGAGATATTATTAGGAAAGAATGCCAAAAAAGACAATTCCTGTAGCAAAAAGAAAAAGCCTAGATGGATGACGGAAGAAACACAAATGACAGGTGAGAAGCAAAAGGTGACAGAATTAGGATATGAAGCCTGAATGCAGTTTTTCAATAGAGAAATACAGTAGAGACAAAAAGGATTATTATGTTTTGTGAGCTGCCCTGAGGCTTTATTGCGATGGGGCGGCATAGAAATGTTCTAAAATAAATAAATAAATAAAATAATGATCAGTACAAAGAAAGGGAAGAGCACAGTAAAGAGGAAAAACAAGTTACCTTTTGCAGAAAATCCAAGAAATCAAAAGGAAATTCAAATCTAGATTAAGAATCCTGAAGTCTAAATAAGGGCACATACTATTTGACCAGGAGAAAATAAAGAGGAGGAGGAAACAATATATGAAAGAACTGTACAGAAGAGATGAAAAGACAGCAGACTACTTTTAAGAGCCTGCAATATCAGAAAGCAAAGTGAAAACTCTTGGAAAGAACAAAGCTCCCAGAGAAGATAGGCTACCAATAAAACTATTTCAAGCTGTAGAGACTGAATAGTCCAAATCCTAACAAGAACTGGCCAACAAATGTTCAGAAGAAAACAATGGCTGAAAAATAGGAAAACCTTGAGATATATTCCAATCTCCAAGAATGAGATGCTAAGGGATGCCACAACCATAGCAATATTGCACCAATTTCCCATGCAAAGTGATGCTCAAAGTGTTACAACAAAGAATGTTACCCTGTATAGAGCGAGAAATGCCTGAGGAGGCCCTTGAGATTGTATCACAAATACATTGAAAAGCACCAAAGAATTTCAGAAGATCAATCTACGTTTTATAGACTTCAGTAAAGTTTTTGACTGTGTAGATCATGGGTCCTCAAACTACAGCCCGGGGCCAGATCCAGCCCGCCAGAGGTTTTGGACTCGCCACGCACCTGCGCGGCACAGCGCCAGCTTGCTTGCAAGGAGATTGTTTTCTCCGAGCGAGTCCAGGATGATCTCCTTGCGAGCAAGCCGATGTGCCGGCTTGCTCGCAAGATCGTTTTGGACTCGCTCGGAGAAAACCATCTCTGTGCACGCCCAACCCTGCTTTGCTGCCTGCGCCCCCCGTCTGCACTGCCTTGGCGGCCCGCACCCATTGCCAGCACCTTTCAACTGGCCCCCTGTTCAAGAAGTTTGAGGACCCCTGGTGTAGATCATGGGTCCTCAAACTACAGCCCACGGGCCGGATCCAGCCTGCCATGTCCATTTATCCCGCCCACCATAGATGTTTTGGACTTGCTGCGTGCGTGCGTGCGTGCATGTGTGGCGAGGCGGAGGCTTGTGCGGAGATCCTTTTGGACTCACTCAGAGAAAAAGGATCTTGCGAGCAAGCCTCCGCCTCGCAGTGTGCGCGCCCAGCGGCAGCTTGCAAGCAAGGGGATGGTTTTGGACTTGCTCGGAGAAAAAGATCAGCTTGTGAGCAAGCTGGTGCCCCGCCACACGCACACGTCTCCCCCGACCCGCACCTCCCTGCCCACACTGCCTTGGTGGCCCATGCCCATGCCCATTGCCAGCACCTTTCAACTGGCCCCGTTAAAAAAGTTTGAGGACCCCTGGTGTAGTTCATGAGAAGCTTCCGGGTTTTTAACTGTATTTGTAAGATATTTATTTCTGTGAGCCGTCCCATGGCGATGTAGCAAGGGAATGGCATATAAAAACTTAAATAAATAAATATTATACAAAGGCGGGGGCGGGGCGAGGAGGTTTCCTTTATCACTTCCCTCTGTGCTGCTTGGCACCAAGAACAAGGGTGTGTTATCTCAGAGCCAAATCCAGCCTGGACTTCCCTAAGGCCACACCACTTTTTCCCAACAAGCAATTGTTTGGCAATTTTTATGCAACTTCCCCTATTTAAGAAGATTGAAATGACTCTCTTAAAGCAGTAGGAATAGTAACAACTTTAAGCTAAAATATGCTGATTAGTTTTGGCCCTATAAATTTTTCTTCAGCTAATGGTATGTGGCCCCTGAGTCCTTCTCCAAACTGGAAATCAGCCTGAAGGCTGAAAGATTTGTGCTCTAAAGGTGAAGTAGCAGGTACTGAATGTTTAATCACAACTGGTGTCCTAGGCAACCTTTCATACTAAGGAACAGGGCAGGCAAAAAGAAACATCAACATTTTTCTCCTCCATAAGCTGCATCAAGTCCCTCTTCGCCTTACAGCAGCTTTTAAAAACCAAACACCCAGTGAGCCATAGGAAAATTATGCAGCAAGACAGTGGTAGATTAAATAGGTCCCTTCCTCCTACAGCAAGTTATTCAAGGGCTAGATGCCTTAAAAACAGAAATGGGGATGACAATGGGGCTTCTATGGCTTGTTTACAGTAGGGCCACTCAAACAGGATGGATGAACAAAATCATAGTAAAATTGCACTGTGGGAGGGAAAGGGGGCTAACAGATGTGAGATTTTTAGAAGGCATTTAAGCCACCTACGCTCATATACCTGAGACTTAACTTGTCCCCAGATGGCACAGACAGCTTTTGTGAAGACAGAAGTAGCATATAATGGATTCCACATAATGAAATGCGATATAAATAAGACACACTTGTGTGAATGTGCACAGACACATTCTTCACAAGCAATCAACATTTATTTAGTAGGCAGAGAACAAATTATGCAAACACAATGTATATTTGATTAATTTATTAGATCATGGACAGAGACTCAGTTCTGCACCAGTAGATGCAGTTACAATGTAACAGAGATAACACCACTTACTGTGGGTCAGGTACAGTGTTTTGCAAAGTAGTGAAATAGTAAGAGAAGGAGGCACTATCAAATGTAGTATGTATGGAGTGAGAATAAGGTCCCTTCTCCCCTCCTCAATCAGGCTTCAGCAGACACATGTTAAGCCCTCATCTCTATAGTTACCATGAGGACTAGTAATTTCCTCATTAAAAACAAGACTAGGATTCTGATGAATGTTATGGATTCAAGGAGGAAGAGGAACTGATCTTGAAAAATCTCCTTCTAGTCAAAGCAGTACAAATGGCAGTTCACTGCGATACACTGGAAATCTCACTGTATGTTTGCAACATGGTTACTCACTGATTCCTACCCAAGTCCTCTACCAGCAGTCAGCATATTTTAAACTACTGCCCGCTGCAAATGAGTCTTAGGGGAAACGGCTCTTCAGAGCTCCCATCAGGAAGAGAGGTACTTAGTATAAAAAAACAATCATGTATTCCTTTCATACAAGAACATCAAAAGCATACAGGAAAACAATGTGCTTATTGTAATATTTCAGTCTGTGGAATTTAGACGCACAAACTATTGTGACTGTTTAATGGCAATATATATATTTAAAGAAAGCTTAAAAAAACAAAACAAAATCCAAATGCCACATCAAGGGAGTTGTCACAGTTTGTTATCTTGTAACAGGGTAACAAAATTGTAAAAGAATGTTATATGCAAGTCCCATTAAGATGCTATTTTTGTTTTAACATAAGCCATAGGTATTTGCTGATAGCGAGAATCCTGGAATACGTCACACACAGTACAGAAGCCTTTTTTCAAACCTTTACAAATAAAAGCAAAAGATGAGGGGTACACAGAGGTTTTATCTTAAAGGCAAAGGGCAGATTCAAAACAAAGTAACAGTGCAAGAGACCCATATTCTGGTCCTTGGAACCACAGGAAGTGGCTCTCAGTAGTGTTTCTCTAGTTAAGGGTAATGGTTCTGTTAAACATAAGCATTAATACAAAGGATACAGAGTGCATCTTGAGACTGAAGGTTGAGAAATATTCCTCCCTACTTTTAAATGCACAAACAAAAACCCACTGGGAACCACTTAAAGGTAAGGCACAGTGAATAAAACTTGGAGAACTTGCTGTTCTACAATGGACATGTTACACTCTTCCACAAGAGCCTTTGTCCTGGCACACACATATGGTTTCACACTTCAGTTGCAATGGAAGACTAGTATGATCACAACATTGAGAGGGGCTGGGTATTTAAAAACAAACAAACCCTGAGCCCAAGGTAGCATAAATCCTGAACCAAGAAATATGCAATTCTGCAACCTGTACAAGTTATGCAAATTAGCTATTTTGCATGATCCTGCATTTTTATTTGACAATTTTGTATCATTTATTCTACATATTCTAGTCGGAAAGGGTCAAAACTTATGTGGCCTTTTTCTGAGCCACTCGAAAAGATCTATCCAGCACATCCCACAGGCTGAGCTTCCACGTTATCTCTTAAAGATGTTATCTTTAAGTCTCAATGTTCCCAGAAAGATGGGTTTCTGAACCCAAGACCACATCTGAGCATTATCAGCACTTGGTGGCACAGAGGTACACACTGCTGATTAAAAGCTGCTTGCAGCCAGTCCTCTGAATTTACATCTCAAACATGGAGCAGCAGCCAGCCTTAGTGTCAGCATCATATATGACTTTCCCCTCTAGACCCCTTCTGAGTATCTTCATTCTGTTGCCGAGTTTTATTGACCAGGGATCCACAGCTACAGAACAATTGTTTTAGGAAAACAGGGATCTAAGACTGCATCCCAGGTTACTCTGAGGTTGTCTTTTCATACCTGATCTTTGAAAAAATTCACAGTGGGCCCAGTTGGAAAAACTTCAGATACTACAAAATTGATATCCTGATTGCCTTTCCTCAGTCTTTGTGCAGAAAGTGGGTTGGATATATTCAGAAGAATAGAAGCTAATCCTGGGATTTTAATTTTTTTTTTTTTTAGAAGAGAGAGAGAGGTTTCAGTATTCTAAAAATCTGCACCTAGAAGGCTATGTCTAGCACTTCTAGTCCCAAGTTATTGTTTTTTGTTTCTTAAATGAAGTGTGAGCTTTTTAGATGGGGAAGTACTAAAGTGAGTCCCTTGCATCTGCTGCCTGAAAACTGTATGGCCCAGAGGGAAAGCATTAAGTGTGCATCAAGCTGAACAGACTAACTGGTCCCAAGTCTCCAACAATAGTATGTGGTAGCAGCCTTCAGCACGAGCTCAAATACATTTTGGCAGAGTCCATCTCGGAGCCGAGAGGGCAAAAAGGGATTTCAGATTTGTGGTGGTGATGACCATATGAGTACTATGCTTATGGGTTTGATTTTAAATGCTGTAGAAACCTGCCCTGAGCATTAAGGAAAGAGTGAGTTAGGAAAATGTTTGCATGTGCTAATTTGCCCCTGTACAAGGAAAAAGTGAACACATCTCACCCACCCTGGCAATAACACCACATCACATCTATAGAACAAAAGGGGAGGAAGAAAGTACTGCTTTGGCCCAAAACATGCAGGTGTAACACATGTGCCTCTTTTATTAAGTACTCATTTGACTGCCATTTCAAGCTTAGGAAACCCTTCACAGTTGCTTCCCAAAGGATTCACGTATTAGAAGCCAATGTTACAGAGAAAATAACCTTACAAAATTTAACACCCCCCTCCACACACACACATACACAAATGCACAGTGCATTTAACTTTTCTTCCCAGCGAACTATGCTGGGTAAGATTTAATTTTCCTCCAGAAAAAAAAGCAATTCCTCCAACCAAGCACTAGCCCCTCAACATGAGAGAATGCCTGGTCTTAAACATAAAAGCAGATGAATTTCCATCATCATAAGAAAAAAAAGATAAGTAGAAGGTGAGGGAACATTTGTAGTGGATGGCTGGCAAGCCTACAAACTTTTTACAACATACAAAATAGATCAATTATTTATGATTATAGCACATATTTCCCCACCCCCAAGTTATTTCAGAGTAAATATACACAATAATTATAATAAATCTGGTACCAATCACATGACTGACATAGTCTGTAAGGCAAAACCCCTAACCAGCTTGCTAGGTTTGATGTTATAACCATTTGCAAAGAGTATAAATGAGAGCAGGGAGCACGAAGGTAAGAAATTCACTGCTGCTCCAGGGCCAAGATCAGTGATCAGTCCAGAGTGTGACACTTCCACTGCTGGGAAGTAGCCTAACAGTGATTTCCCAGCAGGCTGTGCATGTATGGAGACAGACAGCATGCATTTTCACATGGGATTACTCTCAGCATAGCAAATGAGTGTATTGAGAAGCATGTGCACAATCCACAATTGGGAATTTGCTTTCTACCATTAGAAGAAAAAAAATACCAAGTAGGAATGCCTCTGCCCTGACCTCAGACACAAGTCCAGCACTGTGAAGTCTCCCTTTGATGGCAGTCCACTTTTTCCATGCCACAACCAAGAGACCCAGGTCAGGCTGGCAGCATTCTCACAGGAGCATCCCAGCAATATGTAAAGAGGTGTCAGCCCTCTTCCTCACAATCATGTGCAAGAAATGCAGGGAACACTGTGTCCAACTGACCAACCTAAGCATAAGGGGAACTCCCCGGTCTCTCCCATCCTAAGGGCTGCTTTGCTGGAGTGGGCTATTAGCTATGCATGGTGAACTCTGAGCTAGAACACTTGATTTATTACTTAGGCATTTTATTCTTTTAAGAAAAACCAAATACTAACTGGGAGCAGTCTAGGAAGAGCACACTGCTCATAACCAGAGCGTCAACATTTCTCACTTTGATACTTCCCAATTGGCAAAGCCCTCTCTGGGATGGATGTGCAGCCAGGGCCCATCCACCTCTCAGCACAGAGGTAAGCCGTCTACTGCTGGATGGTTGAGTACTTCAGACAGGTCCCTCTCAAAGAGATTTAGAGCACAAGAAGATAAGATGATGCCTCCATTTGTGGAAATAGTAACGTGTGGTCCTCTGACGAAGAGGCAGGGCAGACAAGCTGGAGTCCCGATAGGAACTTGGGACTAAGCATGTCTTCTCCTACACTGCTGAACACCTACACCCATGGTTCCTTAATATGTTGTTCATAACTGCCATCCTGCTGCTGGACTCCACCACCAGCTCGCCAAGCCGAGGCTCCCCACAATTTTGCCCACATGTCTTTCCTTTGCTGCCCTCAGTGGCTGCTACTCTCCTCACCCCAGGCACACCATTTATTATTACTGCACCTGTGGCAGTGGGGGGGCCACCAGATATTATGCTCATGTATGTGATTCCTAGACCTTTTACAATTCACAGGAACAACATCATAAGGAGTCACAACAGCTTGAAATGGGATGCCAGGAGCTAACACTCCTGAGAAAAAGAATGGCTCCAAATCTGCAGGATAAGGAACACAGGTACAATTAAACAATAGCAAAGTATAGTCTGGATTTCTCTTGTGCTACCATGGATACTGCTACATTTGTGTAGCTTTCCCCATTTCGAATCTGCTCCAGGGAATGCTGTTTTCTTCCCTCCTCTCTTCAAGTTACACAATTTAATGAGTTAGTATGTAGTGTTTGTGTTCAAACGTGGAATAGCCGTTTCTGTCCATTCAATGCTACCCCCCCTTAAAAGTCAGAATTCTGCATCTCACCTAACTCATAGGCATTTCCCACCTCCATGCTAGGCAAGCATTTAGAAAAAGTTTTTTTCAATCTTATGTGCAGTTCCAAAACTGTTTAGCTTGCTTTTCTGGGAAATATTCACTGCACACTTATTCTTGAACCAGGATCTCACCCGCTGACAAGGAAGTGGCAGGAAAAATGGGAAGCCAACGCAGATCTGCAGAACAGGGTTCTCACCCAGGTGAATGCATAGATGGAGATGAGCAGTGGTAAATTCATCCAGGTTCTTGCAACAGTTGAGACCATGGGGTAGGGATCAATGGCAGGAATGTATTTGTCATGCAGGTTTCTGAGGGATGGGAAGGAAGTGGGAAAATCTGAGAAGAACACAGGTCCATTTTTTTCGGTACTGTGCAACGATTCCCAGCTGCTATTTTTCACCTGGGGATAGGAGGCAGAGGAGGAGCCCCACGAGTTGCTGAAAAGACAACAGATGTTGTTAATATAATTGCTGTACACATCAGGGCACTTGCTTCTTCAGGGTGTCTGGCCCCAAAGCAAAAGAGAACATGAGGTTTCCACACTCTCTAGAAAGAGACGGTGTAGGTTTCTGATTCACTTAGCCCTCCTCCAAAGTCCAGTTTCTATTTCTTTTAGAACTCTGCTTTTCCCAAGAGAATTGCAAGTGATTGGGCTTCTGGATGACATGGCCTAGTCCTACAAACCTTACAAAGGAAGAACTACGAGCTCTTGCACCACCCTATTCTCACTGCTATCTCATCTGCCTCTGCCACTCCAGTATTCCCCTTTAGCATTCTCTTACCTTCCCTCTTCCTTGTGAAAACACACTGAAGACAGGAGAGGCAAAATCATTTGTATCGTTTGAAAATAGAACAAAGGAATAGCTTATGGCAAACGTATCTTGTTTGTAGTGGTAGCAAGCTGTATGCCCAGTCATATGGAGTAATCTTAAATCATCCATCACAACTTGCCAAGTTCTTGAGCAAAGAGCTGAAAACTGTTCACAAATGATCAGACGGAAATACAGGAATCAGCTAGATCAGCACTCACCTCTGTTAGTTTTGCTGGGATAAATTCTCTGGAAGTGCTTGAACTCTTCTGGAGCTGGGAAGTCTTCAACTGGATGAAAAGAGTATTTGGATTCAAAGTCATCTACAGAAAAGGAGGGAAAGGGTTAAAGTAATTTTCATTAAGGTAGCATGCAACATATGAATGGAAGACTACATTTAGTCCAAAATATTTCCCCACTGTCTGGTAGATCCTGTCCTTAAGGCTCTGTGTGAGAGAGGCTGGAATGATGGCTCAAATTATAAGATGGCCACTCGAAGTAGCTGACCCTACCATTATGCAAGGTTAGGTAGCTGGGCAGATTTGTGGACCAGCCTGCAGGGGTTCAGTGTCACCAGGAGACCAAGTAGTAGTATTTCACATGCAAACAGGCAAAGAATTACTGCCATTCTGAAATGTGCATGACTGAACAATTCAACATGTATAAAAATATACCACAGTGCTTTTCCAAGTGGCAATAAGCCAGGGCACATACAACATGAAAACTTATAATCAACTGTATATAAACCTAATACTATCCCACGTAACAATATACCTGGACTGTCAACTTTGTAAACAAGTTTAAGTTCCTTGGAGCATGGGAACATAGGCATACCTTTTACCATCCTTTAATTTAGTAAGGTTGCTAAAATAATTATTTTGGGCAAATTAAAAATAGCTTCATAAACTTCATTCTTGTTCTAAGATATGGATTTCCAAGCATCAGGTGTTCAACAACATTCCAACAAACCAAATACAGATGGCTCCTAATTTTAAACGAAGCGCTGAGATCTACCACTCCATCCCCATATATGCACATTTCTTCCTTGGCCAATCACAGTATTTTCACTAGCCAAAGTAGCAATATTACTCCATATTATTTATGGTATTTCTATAGTGCCTAATAACCAAAACTCTCTGGACAGTTCCATAAAGCCATACGTTACAGGCAGGCTATGAGTCTTTGCAATCTGAGCATGGCTCACGGTCAGCTGAAATGCTGTACAGCCATGACTGAAATGCTCTTACTTGTGAAGTTTTCCCCTTTGGTTAGTGGAGGCTCTCTTCCAACCACACCTCCATCCTCTAGGGAGAAGGAATCCCTGCTGTTAGCTCTGATCACTGGTCAGAGATAAAAGTGGGGATTTGGTTGTGCATACTGCTTATCATCCCTGTCAGGACAAGGAGCAGTGTTTGAAGCTGGCAACTTAGCTCCTCCAAGTACCAGAAGGATCCCTTTCTTCATGCAGAGAGAGACATGGAGCTCCATGCTTCTCTCTGCCTAGAGAAAAATCCTGGTGTATAGGAGATCCAGGACTGAGGTCATGATCTGCCAGACTGGTTTTGGGGAGCAGGGAATCCAGTCCCCCAGACCAAGGCAAGCTTACACCCTGCCATACAAGACATTAAGCTTTGAGCAGGTTTTTCTTACTCACCAAAGAAAGACCTGACAGTGGAGATGGAGTCCCGGTGTCCATTTCTCATGGGTGGGGGAGGAGGTGGTGGTCCAACTGGCGTTCTGGTGGGAGGCGGGGGTGGTTTCCCGCGGCTGGCAGGATCTGCACATCCATGCATTCTGTAGGGCGGGGGAGGCGGAGGCGCATCTCTACCCCCATTTCGGACTAGGGGTGGTGGTGGTGGTGGAGGGGCTGCAATGGAAATTCCTCAGGTCACTGACTCATGAACCAGCCTAGTAGTCAGGACTGGAGGGTGTGGCAGAGCTCTCCAGGTAGGTAAGCTCTATGGCATGCAGAACTGAAGCAACCACGGACTTCCCATCAGCATCTGACATCACTAACTCTGTATACCTGTGATGGCCTTGCCCTGCCCCACACCTGCCATACAGGTTTATGTTCTGGTGACCTCCCCAGCTCCACTAAGGAGGTTTCTTACTTCTTGAGGAGGCCAGTTCACACATGCAGGTTGCCAACCACTTTGGTGAACATTGTGCATACTAAGGTAAAGATAAAAAATGCTTTACTCTGTACTTGGAACATGACTAGTTTATGCCAATCACCCACTTAGCTTCTTTCTGAGGGGTTTGTAATAACATGATAATTATTTTGGGCAGATCACTTGAACACCCTGACATAGGTTCATTCTTCATTATATCCCATAGAAACACATACACACATTTCACCACACTTAACATGGGTCAGATTATTTCTAAATAAATCATATAAACCTAGCAAATCAAATCTTCACACTTTTATTTGTTCTGAAAAGCATGAGACTCTGCCAAATTACCAGTGGTTTGCATTTTATAGGACTGATGATCTGACCTTAAGCTGAAACACCCCATTTTGGAAAGGCAACTATTATAACAACCATAATACATTTGTCTACACAAGACAGAAAACAAATTTCAATCCAAATGTTGCTGGGGGCATGACAGCCCACCAGGAGATGTGAATACCTTCTTGTTTCCCAAGAGTCAAAAACAGACTATGGTGGCAGCATTCTTCTTGTGCAGGGCCCTGGGATTAGTCCCTGGGCATCAGTCATTTCCAAGAACTACAGTCTTCCACACAATTCTGCTAGATAATACTAAGCATTGATAAGGGGAATTTCAGAAATCAAAGCACTGCAAAAACAGCATCTCTGCAGTTTCCACAATCACCTTGAAAGACAGGCCAGTGTACTGACCCATACTGAAAATGAAAGGCATACGGAAAGGACGACGTGACAGTGGTTTGCCTGTGGTTGAGATGAGTTTCCTAGTGTACACTGTATACACATGTATATACATTTATAGATGTATAAATCCAGCAGTATGAATGCATAATTCCAGCAGTATAAATAAAGAAAAATTTCCAGAAATACCAGATCCAAGGAATATTGGTCACAGTCCATATGACTGAAATTGCACATGCTGCTGTAACCATTTAACATCTGAGCAACACTTTCAAGTGTTCAAAGCATTCTTACAAGGACTCTGTAATCTAAATGAACATTATTCATCAAATGGCTTGTCCAGGGCCAGCTAATTAACATGGCAGAGCTTAGAATTGGAATTGGGAACATCTCAGTCACTAAGCTACCTCACATGAAACCTGGACATTTTCAGTCTTCAGTAATCTACTATACATACTTTTTAAATCATAAGGTGTTAGGCACACCTTCAGGCACATTTGATCCTTGGCACTTCCTTTTTTTAGAAATTAGCAAGAGGCTGTTAACAGAAGCATCAATTCCATCACCTGTTTTTCAGAGAAATGAGGGCAGGAAAAAACTCTTACCTGCACCACGGCTAGGAGGATCACGGGCAGGAGGTGGGGGGCGACTGCTCTGTAAGGAAGGGGAGGCTGAAGGGGGTGGGGGAGGTGCCATGCCCCTCCCAGGTCCCGGTGTCTTTCTATGCAAGGAATTGTGTCTCTGTGGAAGCTCGGGGGCAGATTCATTGGTGGGGCTGGCAGGACCATTGGGGACACCAGGGGGCTGTCGGTAAGGTGGAGGAGGGGGTGCCAAGGACTGGCTTTGACTGCTTGGTCCCATCCGGATGTTCCCTGGAGAAGGGGGTGGCTTGATAGGAGGAGGAGCTGGTGGTCCATCCCGACTCCCTGGAGGTCGCTGCCCTGGAGTTGGTGGCAATGGCTTCTCGCGGTTGTAGGAAGGTGCTTTGCTGTTGTGCATGGAAGGAGGAGCAGGAGGTGCGTTGGCTCGGCGTCCTGGTGGTGGAGGTGGTGGGGCTGATGAACTGTGTTTCATGCCAGAGCTGCTGGCACTGTTTGGCCGTGAGAGATCAGGCAAGGAAGGTCTCTGCATGCGTGGAAGCTCAGGGGGAGAAGCCCGACTGTTATCGGTGTCATCTTGAGGCCGACTACTGGTAGCAGGCACAGGGGGGCGTGGTGCAGCTGATCTGGACCCAGGAACCTGAAGCAACTGCTTCCCAGAGGGGTTATCTGAAACTAAATATGGAACACAGAATTAATGTTGGAGAAGCAAAATGAATTGAACATTGCTTTCTGGTATAGCAACTGATTCTGGCAAAACTGTATTTCCCCCTTAGAAGGATGCTAGGTTGACTGCAGCCAATTAAGTGAAAGCAGACTCCAACAGAGTGGGTGGGCAGCAGCGTATACAGATGCTGTATCCTAGATGACGGAGCAGATTTCAGGGGTCTAAGCACAAGTAATTCCCGCAGCCAGAGGGATGAGTAAAAGAAAGTCAAATTAAGTATTAGACATAGGTGTGAGAGTCAGGGGGAAAGGGTCACTTCTGAATTCTGAACATGAACCAAAGCTTGGATAATTCATTTACCGTATTTTTTGCTCTATAAGACGCACTTTTTCCCCCCTCAAAGGTAAGGGGAAATGTCTGTGCGTCTTGTAGAGCGAATATGTGTGTGCAGTAAGTCTGTCAGATGTGCAGCCCATGGGTAAGTGATGGGGAATGTGCCCGTGATTATGTGCCCATTTGATTCAGAATATTTTTTTTCTTGTTTTCCTCCTCTAAAAACTACGTATGTCTTATGGTCAGGCACGTCTTATAGAGCAAAAAATACGGTATTTATGTGAACAACCGAACTCTATTATTTCAATACTCTTCAATTTCTATGGCTTTCTGAACTGGTGTTTCGACTTCCTTGCCTCCTGCCCCCAACATCAACCACGTATCACTCCTGAATCAAGAGCACTGGGAGAGTACCCCTTCCACTATAATTTTCTTGTATAAATTTAAAGTACAATTAACATGGATTACAAAACTAGCAAATCAAAGGAATTCTTTAGCCACATGTCAGAAAAATTAAAAACTGTCCATCTGATTAACAGTTCTCTCAACCAAGAGAATTATAGAGAGATTTCACAGGTATCTTTCCACAATGTACCAGGCATAGTTGTTGGGCCTGGTACACTGGTATCATTGATACCTTGATTTCGGTATCATTTATAAAATTAAAGTAGTCATTCCATGTCACTATAACATCATTTATTTACTGTTCTCCTCACCAGTGTATTCCTGGTGTATCCCACATTCTCAGGTGTCTACCTCTCAGGCTATCGCCTACCACAGGGTCTCAAACTCAACTTACCTGGGGGCCGCTGGAAGTACAGTCTGGGTGAGGCTGGGCCGCATCAAGTATTCCACCACTACAGTGGTGGTGGGCTGCTCATCCTGCGGCCGGCCCAGGCGCCGCCGGCGCTTTGAAGGCCACAGGACCCCTCTCCCGTGCCCTGCCCATCCCGGCAATTGGCCTGCGGGCCACGAGTTTGAGACCCCTGGCCTACCATATTCACCTAAACTGTTGTACCATTTAGCTTCGCAACTTCCATCCTCCTTCCTTCCCCTGAAGATCTGTGTCAAGTTCCTTCCAGCCAAGGTGACCTTTCATTCCCCAGAGGGAAACACCACTGTTGAACAACTTCCTAAGTCTACCCTTCCCTTTTCAGTATGGTAGCAGCCAAGCCAGTGACTGAGAGAGTTCACACATTCCAACCAGTGTTCATCTTAAGAATAACAGCCCTATGATGTCTGATATATTTGTAGCCCATTTTTCAACTCCAGAGGGCAATCAGACCAGCCAACAGGCAAAAAAATCAATTCAAACAATAATCATATTAAAATTTAAAATAAGAGAATCAATCACAGGGAAATAGATGCATATGAGACCCTGCAAGATCAGATACAGGGTAAAGAGTCTCAGTAAAGAGAAGCTAATTAGCTGGTACCAAAGAAATAACTCAGTCAATGTCAAGGAAGTCACTTTGGGGATGACATTCCAGAGACGCTACCAAAAAAGCCCGACCTTGGGGACCATCTGCTTCATTTCAGATGTGGGTGGTAGAGGCAAATATCCTTCAAAAAAGAGGCAAAGGCTAAGTAAGGTTCATCTTGGCACAAGCATTCCTTGACAGATGCCAGCAATAAATGCAAAGAGATGAAGAGGCAGACCTGGCATCCAGCCTTGGTATTAAATCTGGCCAGGGTTGGTTTTACTGGCATTATGCCATTAAGGCCTGTGGAAATCTGGCTGATTGCATCAATTGGATGTGGATAGTACTACAAATCATCTTTCCTGAGGAGTTAAATACTTTATTTATTTATTTATTTATTTATTTATTTATTTATTTATTTATTTATTTATAACATTTCTATGCCCCACTCATCACCGAAGCCTCAGGGCAGCTCACAAGTAGATGCAAATACTTGCATCTACCAAGATTAAAGCACAAGGTCTTTAATTTTCCAATAATAATTTAAATCACTCTTATTTTCAGCTGGTCCAGGTGGTTGCAGCCAGACTATTGAAGTGTCTCCCACTCCCAATCACAACTGTTTCACTGGCTGCTCATCCATTTCTGGGCAAGATTCAAAGTGAGATCTATAAAGTCCTATATAGCTTGGGAACGGGCTACCTGCAAGTCCTTCTCTCACACAAGCCTGCCAAGGTCTTAAGATCTTTAAGACAGACCATTCAGAGGGATGTTTTGTGGCAACACAAAAGAGCATTGCTGATCACTCCTTAGCTGTGGAACTCCCTGCTGAAGAAGGCTACGACCACTCCCCCTTTCTGCTGTCCTTCCATCAACAGGCAAAGATAACTGTATTCAAGTGGAACCACTGAGCTGGATGTTATTTGTATTCTGTTATCACTGTGATCCTAAATGTTTAAACTTATTTGCTTATTGTTTGTTTTAATCAGCGTTTGTAAACCATTTTGGGAGCCATATTTGGTAGCAAAGCTAAGTACAAATATTTAAGGTGTGGCAGAATTACCTGAACCATCCTTTACTCCCACGGGTCGAAGCTTAGGGACACCACCTTGGAAAAGGCCCCCCTTTGGTGGCAGAGGAGATGCCCCAGAGCTGTAGCTGCCACTGCCCTTGGATTCTGGGGGGGAAAAGATCCACAGATTAGCCAATATATCAGAGCAATACAAGCTAGCATTTTATCTCATCACTTTGGGGTTTACATGTGATCAATGGCAATTTGGTATTAAGACTGCCACTAAAAAAGCTAGTAGTTAGTTTACTGGCTTCTCTGCTGGAATGATTCAAAAAGGTGGTGATGACTGTTACGCACATGAGTATTTCCTTCCACCTGGACTCTTCATAGACAGTTTCTTCTGCATTATTTTATTCAGCACAAAGGGATATAAGAAAACTTTTTTTAGCATGTGATAAAGCAAGGATGGATTCATCTCCAGCAGAAACAACAGTGGAAATAGCAAGTAAAAAATTTCTCAAGTTCAGCTGACAGTCAAACTACTCCTTCCCAAGTATGAATGATACATTTGTTGCACATTGCTGTACATTAAATGTTGTACGTTTATCTTCACACCAGGATCCAGTGATGTCCATTCCCAGCATCTGCTGCTTAGATTTAAGCATCTAGTCCTCAGCTACCTTTTACTGTTTCAGCACAGGCTTTTAGTATTTCATGTCATTGCACTATTGAGAGCGGTACAGTGCAAGAACTATTTATTCAGTATCAAAGCTGTTCCTCAGAAAACTAAGAACAGCTCTCAGGGATGCAGATATGCAAATGCTTGCATACCAAGAATGGATCAGTCAGGAATTCTAGCTGTCAAACTATGAGGTTTCTGTGCTTTACACAGCCCTTCCCTCCCTTGTTCTTCTTGCCTAGTCTTTCCCCTGACAGCTCTTTCCTTTTGCCTAGTCAGATAACAGAGCTAAAGGGACTGAGTTCAGAGACTTCCCTAAGAAGATCAAGCTAAGCGAATCAAAACCAGAGAGCGCCTCAAGCTGAGAGGGACTGCAACACAGAAGTTACCTTATGAGAAGTGACTTAAGCATATGCCAGTAAAAACTCCAGGTAACTCAACCAAGTGAACCCAGCTACATTCTATGGTGTACGATGGGGAAAAAAATTCATCCTTTCTGGTCTAACGCCTAATGTGACAAAGCTAGATCAAGCACATACCATATCAAACAGCTTGCAGCCAAATCTAAGCAAATCCCATCCTGGATTCATACTGGCCACAAGCTGACCCCCATGCCTCACCCACTGCCTCCATTTAGATAACTCCTAGACTGTGCTCTCCCATATCTGCCACTCAATTCTGTTAAAGCTCAAGCTCAGTAAGAGTTGATGTGACTGACTACTAGTCTATATGTTATCTCCAATAGAAGCAGCAAGAACATCTGGAAGCTGGTGGACTGTATTTAGAGGCAGAAATTCCATTTGATTAGACAGCAAAGGGCTTATAATTTCTCCAGCCCCCATACTTACTCTCAAGTATGGGTGCACTCCGGTCATTGATTTGGGTCACCTTTTTCAACTTGGTCCCTTTACAGATGTCTTGCAGGAGGGCCCCCCTCCCTCGCTGCTCATCCCTGCTCAATTTTGGAGGCTCTGTGTTTGCCTGAAGGGAGAAGATGGCACAAGTGAACAAAGAAAGGTACCACTTTAGGGTGCCCAAGTGAATGCTTTTCAGCCAATGTTCTCAGATACTTCTTGAAAATCAGAAACTACATTCTCTCCTTCCTTCAAAAAAAGTAGCACCTACCTTTCAACCCTGAATGAGGGGAACTCTGCAGATGAGGTATTCAGTGTAATCAGAAAACCTTGCCCTGGAACCTCACACTTTGCAAGAAAGTGTTTTTCCCTCTCTTGCATGTTTGGAAAGGTCTTCACAGAATCATTTCTTCAGCATGGAACCACCTTCACCTCACCTACAACTCCTATCCATTTTTCAATCCTAATCCATCGGGCCATGGAATAGGGTACCATATAGTTATATCGTATGCTATAGTTATATGACTAATGTGTCCTCTCCAAAGTTACAAGATCCCACAGCCCTGTTAATTCTTTGAACTGGAGCAGCTAGGGACTGAAGCTGGAAATTCTACAAACAAGCAATATGAGCAAACACTAAGTTATGGCTTCTTTGCATACATAAAGAATGCAAAGAAGCTACAGTAACTATCTTCCTATCAAGAGGCAGGCAAAGGCACTTCCCAGATATACTACCAAGAACAGAGACATAATAAGAATTGTACCTGGCTCTTGGTCTATGGACCCTCACACTAGCTGGCAGGAATGTTGGCCACTCGATAGTCAACTGAGACCTGAGTTGAACAGAAGGACCACCTACCTGATTGAAAGTTGGGGGTGGGGGTGGTCCAGGGGGAGGGGGAGGGGGAGGTGGTATTGGCATCTTCGCCCCACTCCCTGGTGGCTCAGCGTAAAGCGAACTTTTGGGTCACTCATACACCTACAACATTAGGAATGAAAGAGAAAACTATTACAAAGAAGAAGCAACACCAAACTCAGTCACAGAAGATAGTACCAGTGTGCATTGTTCCCTCTTAAAAGTTTTGTGTGCATATTGTACCATCCTCATCCTTATCCCCACCTGATCCTACCAGCAGTCATACCAAGATAAAATGGCTAAGTTGACACTGTGGTCTGCATTTAAAGTGAATTCTATAGCAGCCATCATATAAAAAAAGATCTTGACAAATTTACTATTAAAAAAACTATTAACACAGGAATAACACAGCATAATAATTAAAACAGCATGCTGAGAGGCAAAAATGTTCAGAAGTCTTGGGAAAACTAAAGTAATTGGTTCATCTGTTGAAGCTGTACACACAGGGTATTAATGGACCTGATTCAAGAGTCTATGGGAGAACTTTATCCTCCAAAGTCATAGAAAATACATTAGAAAGACTATAGGTAGATCAATGCTATCCACCTTAAATTTAAAAAATGTAATTTCAATTTAAAATTCTTAGCAAAAGCAAAGGTACTATTTTTTAAAAAAATTCTATACTATACCACCACTTAATTCTGACATTTTTGATTGCCTATCATCAACTTAAGGTTTGTTCATTCTTTATTTTATATGTTTGTGGATACCATAGAACTAGCCAAGAAGCCGAAGAGGAGACTGGGGTAGAAAAAGAAGCAAACTTGCTTATATCTCTCTATTACACAAAGCACTGTAGAATTGGGCTCACATTTCTTGTATACCTCTCTAACTCTATAGGAAAGAGTTAAGTCTCTAGACAAGTGCCACTCTGATCACATACATACTGCAAATTTAAACAGGTTTCTTCTAAACCTGTTTACCTGCTTTGGCTCCCAACCAAGGAACACTGGCCAATGTGGTTCCATAAAGAAGCTGAAAATCTAACAGCATTCTCAAAATCCTCCCATAGTCACAGTTCCCATGGCTCTCTGAAGGGAACTGTGACAATTAAAATGGTATCAAACTGGTTTCAATTTGCAGTGCAGATGCTCACTTTGACTCTCACAGTGGAAACTGTTCATTCACTCACTACAGAGCCTATGAATATTTTGGGAATACAACTCCAACCAGCAGGCTCAAAGAAGCCCCAGGTGCCAGGCACTTAGATATTTGGAGGAGGTGGTGCACAAGAAATCAAAGAATTTGAAGTCTCGTGCCCAACACTTGGGAATCAATGTTTGCAAGAACTCTCCCAACACTTCTAGTGTAGACTTTAACTCCATGTTATGACCCTCCTAAAAGGAGGAACTATAGCTCAGTTGTAGAACACCTGCTCTGAAAGTCCCAGATTCAATCCCAACTTCTCCAGCTGGGGCTAGGAAAGAATTCAGCCTAAAAACCTAAAGAGTCATTTCTGCCAGGTAGTGTTAACAATACAGGGCTAGATGGACCAAGGGTCTAACTCAGCATAACACAGCTTCCTACGTTCCTATGTGAAAAACAAGCAGGGTTCAGATTTAACTATGCAGGCTTTGCATAACTAAAGAGACATAGATGGATCCCTATCAGGCACCAAGTCACCACAGAAATATTTCAGAAGAAACAGATACCGGAAGAACCATGACTCATTCCTGATCGTACACAGTGTTGATACCTGTCAAAACCATAAGCCTAATGACAAATTACCATTCAAACCTATTTCAACTGGGAAATTAATGCTACTGGAATGCATCCAGTTTTACCACCTACCCGCCAAAGCAAGAGAGTTATAGCAGCTTGAGGCAAAGATATGGGATGGAATTCTAGTAAACTCCAACAGAGCAGGAGTGCCTAAGAAAAATGACCCTTCTGAAACTCTTGTGCAAGGAGTGCCCTTTTAATTAAGGTGAGGTGAAAAACAAAAGGTTCTGCCATTACAAACCTGCATATTCTACTAACCAGCTTAAGCTTGACATCTATGATCCATCAGATGTTGCAAAATTTGAAATCAATCGGATGCAAAATGCAACAGGTACAACATATTAGGCAGTGCTAAAATTGACACATTTGTCCCTTTTTATTCTAAACTGAATATAATCATATCATATAATTCTTTCAAGCTCTAGTGAAAACTACCAATCTTGTTGAGGTGTGTCTTTCATTGTTTTGGTGAAGTTCTGAACAGTGGTTCAAAACTTATTATTGCCTTTTTGGCCCTGAAAGCTTAGGAAAGCAATCTGGGGCAAAGTTACATCGGGTATGCTCAGTCTCATTCTATAGCTACAGTGCTGCCAATACCCCAAAGTTTTCAAAAGAACTTATTTTATATTGTTATTTTTGCATTTTAACTTAATGTTTGTATTTTTTAATTTAATGTTATAATTATTTTTTAACTTAACGTTGTAAGCCGCCCTGAGGCTTCGGCAAATGGGACGGCATAAAAATGTTTTAATAAATAACTAAATAACTAAATAAACTGTATCACAAGAAATTTCTTTCTGCAATGCTTATTCCATTAGTTAAATAGAATTGTGGCCAAAACAAGCTGAAACTACATGTTAATACATGGACTGGGACCCCTTTTGTTCCCAATTAACATAGTCAAAAACGTATCAGGTTTTATGTAAATTACAGGCATAAAGCAAAAAGTTAACCCCCACTACTCACTATATTAAGGTCTTGATTCCTATCAAGACCCATGAACCTACTTTGAGGAAACAACTTGGTAACATCTGTAAAATAGTATGCACTTTAAGAAATTTGGGAGGGATGGAGATGGAATATACATATGGGAGGAGCAGAAGTACCAGGGGCTCTTACCACCTTTCTGAAAGCAGAAATGCTGCATGAGACCCATTATCTTTGATCTTGTTTTATGTAGTTGGAAAAGAGCATGAAAGGATTGTGTATCACACTTTCACTGTTAATGTGTTTTTTTTCTTTATGACATTTGTGAGAATCTATATGCCCTACAAAAGGGAAGAGGGGATGAGTTGATTCGCTTAGCCCACTCTTCTGCCTTCTGTACATAGAGGGTGGCTGTCTATGCAGATCAGCCTCATCTATTCAAGGAAATTCTCCCCAAGATGCTAAAATCCTGATTCTTGAAATGAAATTGACTACTACCATGATTAGTTAAGTATTTGTAATCCAACTTACCCTATAGGTAAACTTGCAAAACAAAAGCTGATTAAAGTACATTGGGGAGAAGGGTCAATGTATTTCCTTTACAAAAAACAAGCAAATTAAATAACAAAAAAGCCTGTTGATTTATGATCAGAGTTAAGGCCATCTCATATTGGCTCAAGTTCCACAAAGCTAGGAAACTGAAAACTAAGGCTAATACCTTAACCAACATACCTCATGATCAGTGATGTTCACAATCTGGATCGTGCACAGCCATTGCAATTTACCTTCCATATATTTTCCTTGGCCAGGAAAGATGCTTCCCGATGTCCTGGTTCTGTATTGCCTTGTGATGTATTTGGCCTTAGAGGGCTTGCTCATACTGTTTAACCCCTTGGGCCAGCTACTGCTGTAAGCAACAAACTGGCAAGGGTAAATTCAGGAGCTTTCCTTTAAGGCAACACAGGAGCAGGATAATATGGTTCATTTTTGCTGATTTCAATCTCTTCATCTTCCCCATTTGGATTTGGGCCTGAAAAACTAAGGAAAAGTGTATGCATGGAAGGTACACTGTAAGCAAGCCGAATGTGAGAATGTATCCTATCATCCCTGATTATTATATTAGTACAAAAGAGAACAAATGTCTTTGCCAATCTCTAGTTCTGCCAGAGAAGTTGTATGATGTTTTTTCAAATGCTATGCAGAAAAGATTTCCAGTATTTAATGAATGAAAATTGAGGAACCTCAGCATTTTTGTCCAATACTCTAGGAGTAGACAAAGACATTCCCCAGTCTAGAAGCATAATCCACTAAGAATCTTTTTGGTGAAAGACTAAGTGAACTGCAATTATCAGAGGAGGCAGGACACACAAGTATGATCAACAGTGTCCTGTGTTAGACATTAGGAACTCATAGCTGCTTCCAAAAACAGTCTATGGTTACATATCAGATTTCTAAGAATTTTATTTTTTTTAAGAAAATGACTAGCCCTCATGGCTTTAGAAATGAGAAAGTAGATGTTAACACTAGCTATTTTACCAAGAACATGGCCCAAAATATCTAGGAATTTTAAGAGGTTTGATACCTCCAATTCAACTTCTACTGAAAATATATGCAACGTATATATGCATGTGAGTGCCTTCCCATTCACTTCCCAGAATTCCCCAATGTGTGATAGGTCTCGCTTCATAAGTTTGCTACCTGGCACAGCAGGCAAGAGTACTTCCTCACAAATAGTCCTTGTGTTCTTCTCCAAAGCAGAAAAAGCAACAGAATGCTCAGGAACAGAGGGCCAATCATGGTATGGTATGGTGCAGGGATAGGGAAGCTCTTGTGCTCTGAAGCTATCCCCTTAAAGGGGCTCGCAAATTCATTGAAGTTAGCAGTCTACAACAAATTTCACTAGTTCCCCCTACAAACCCTTTCAAGCGATCTGGAGCCTAAAAGAGTGACCAGAGGCAGGGAGGACTTCATTAAAGCTTTTCCTGTCTTCTCCTGGGGAAGTTTTTGCCACTGGTCAATCAAGTGACTATTTGCCACAGTGACAGACAAACAGTCAAAGCATTCCAGATGTCTTTAGACATAGTTGAGCTTTTCTGGAATCCACGAAAAAGAAAGCAGCATCTGAAAAGAGAAGGAGTAAGCAAGAATCCCTTGGGGAGGACAGAATCCTTGGTAGAGACTAAGTTATCCTAGATACCAGCCCCAGGAAGAGGTTTTTTGGGAGCTAGTTACCATTGCGCTAATATCCAATGCCTTAAGTCCAGCAAAGCTTTTAGTTTTTACATTCTCCAACAACATGTGTAGCCCCTCCTGGGACAGCTGCTTTCTGTTTAACTCTGAAGGGGGCCTCCCAAACCCCAATTAGATGGTGGTCATAAATAAACTGCACTCATCTACAAGAACATCATTTACTGTTTACTTTTCTCCCCATCTACCCCACTTGTTTGTAAACCCGGTGCCTCTTTATCCAGGGTATATATTGGAGTCAAAACCTCATTAAATAAATGCCAACAAATTGTTAGATTTTTAGTCAATGGCCCAATGATCAATTGATCAATTTAGTCAATGACATTTGCATAGTAGATGCCTTTGCCAGGACTAGCTGGTATGAAAGAATTCTATGTTACCAAGACTGACTAGTTTTGTTGCCTCATAAGCTGGAGTTAATGGCCAAAACCAGTGCTAAGGGACAGGCAGCTTCTAACTTCTAGTATTTCTTGATCTGTTCTCAGGCAGCTTCCTTTTCTTGCCTGGAATATTGTCTGGAATATTAGATCCTCTCATTTAATCACAGCCCCAGATTTAAGAACATAATGTACTGTAAGCAAACATATTCAGATTGAAAGCAAGAGAAACTTTAGAAAAATATTTACACCTTCAGTTACATGCTTGACTCTACCAGTCAGACATCCTACAACCACCTGAAACCACACATAATTCTAAAATGGACTGCCACCTTACAACAGGGAAGGCAAGCTTTTTCTACATTTATCATGCTTTACAGGTACTAGTAGTTCCTCACAAATGCTTTAAAGGAAAAGAATATTGGAGGAAAATTACAACATACCTAGTTGGGAGCTTCCAAACAAGAAGCAAAAGAATAGTTCAGTTTCATCTGTTGAAGCCCAACCTGGAGCATTCTGTTTTCTTTCCTGTTCCCACATTCATCCCAACATGAGGTCATACCCTTGGGTTTACAAACATGCAGATGCATTGTTCAAGAAGTACCCGTAGTATTATGAAGACAGTATGACAGTTTCATGGCATGATCACCTGTGGAGGACAGGAAATGACTGGTACCAAGGCAGCAGGCTTTATCTAATCATGCAACCATAGGTAATTGCCAGAAAAACTACACCAAAGATTTCAGAGGTAGCAAGTACTAGTAAAAGACTAAGTAGAAACATTGTCTTTTAGCTCACTTGCTGTAGAACATAGCAATTTCTCTCTAAACACTCCTGAATCAGACAAGTGAGGGCATTCTATCTGCTTCTCCTTTCTGCTTTTAGCATATTGCTATTTCAACAAGAATTGTGTACATAGTATATTGTTGTATGTATATGCCCTAGAATCAACATCTGAGACCTTTTTCCAAGGGTGAGTTGAAGGATGGTGACAAGGGAGAGGGTCTTTTCAGCCCCTCACTTATTTAAAATGTATCCTACTTTCCTACCAAAAATGACTCTCAAGGTTTACAATCAACTTATTAAACTTGATTTGCTTAAAACCAATAAGCAAATGCATGAATACATTTGCAAGCTTAAAATCACTTGAACACAGTAAAAATCGCACACAACAATAATGGGGGGGCAGCATCCATTTACACACCAAAATCTTATTTGAATAAAGTGGCCTTTGTCTAACCTAGCCTTCCTTGGCAGGGAGCACGACAGTCAGAAAATATCCACCAAGGCAGCCCTTTTTCACATTGCCACCAAACACACCTCTGAAGGCTGAGCTCTCAAAACATGGGGGCCTTTCCTACATATTTAACGAACTGGAGTGGCTTTATAAGAAAAGGGAGTCTTTCAGGTAGCTTAGTCCCAAGCAGTTTATGTAATGTGTTCCCCTGTGAGATCTACCTAGTGGCAATATTGTCATCTTTTTGGCATGTTTATTCCCAGGCATTTGATGGACTACTTATACATTGTTTATATATAAGTTTATGGTTATCACTGATATTTCAGTTGTTTTATGGGGTGTTGTAGTTTAGTAGCTAGTTGTTTCTACTGTTTAACATGTTTATCTTTTAATTCTGTTGTAATTCTCCTTGAATCTTCTTCTGAGAAATGGATATGAGAAATCAAATAATGATAGAGGATGCTGCTTCAGGACAAGAAAGTGAATAAGGAGATCTTCCTGACCCTTCCAGCCTTCTAATGGTACAATACAAGAAAAAAGCTCTATGACATGTTAAACACTAAGCATACTTATATCCCAGTGTCCCTTCTTGTATTTTTTGTGTGCTGCATATTCACTTTATATCTTGTTAAAAGTAGATGCTATTAGAAGGCATTCCATACCACTGAGGTCAACTGTGCCAACAATGTGACTCAAAGAGAACCTCTAAACTACAAAATAGGTTGAGCATTCTCCATCCAGTCGGAAGAACCATTCACTAACAGCACTTTGTTCTAGTCTGGCTTGATCTTCAGTGTATTATCCCAGTGCAGCCCAAACTAGCAAGTTCACTACTAGGCCCCAAACTAGTATATCCACAACCTCACTTCATGACTCTGAAAAGAAATAGATCTGCATGTCTTCAGCATACCAATGACAACACAACTCAAAACTCTTGAATCCACTCAATGGTTTCATGCAAATATTAAATAGCTTGGAGGAGAGAACTAACCTCTGCAGGGTATCCAAGGGACTAAGCAATATCCCACAAGCACCACATTCCACAGCCAACCAGCCATATAGGAGCAAAGCTACTGTAATGCAGTACTTTTGCCTTCCAACTGAGGAAGCTGCCCAGAAGGATACCACGGTCAATGGTACTGAAAGCAGCTAAGAGATCAAGGAGAATCAACAGGGTCACATTCTTTGTCCTTCTTCCAACACAGATCATCATACATGGTCAAATCTATTGCTGTGTCAAATTCTTGCCTGAACCATGCATGAAATGGATCCTGATAATCAGTCTAATCCAAGAGCATCTGAAGCTGGTTGACAACTACCAGGGAGCAGACCTCAAGATGAAAATTAAGTTGTGGCAGATTTTTGTGTTCATAGTTATGGGACCCTTACCTGAAACACTGGACAAGTTGTACTTTATTTTTAATTGAAGTATAAGCCCTTGCAGGTGACACTGTCTACTTATAAGACAACTGAGAAGGCAATACATAATGTATAATCAAGGACAGAAAAACAAGTCAAGGATTGAAAAGCAACAGAAATTGGCATAATGCAATAAACAAACCAAGAAGCTGTTCTTGATTCAGAGTTCAGTTATGCCCATGAAGTTGCCTTATGCATGCTACTTTCCTATAACCTCAGCCCCAGTAATCTCCATATGTAATAAGGAAATAATAATGGAAAATGTCTTGCAGAATTCTTATGAGTTTTACTAAGGAAATAGGAATTAGTTTTAGCATTTAGGAAAAGCACTATATAGGTACTAAATATTTATTTATTTATTAGAACATTTCTATGCCGCCCCTTGTTGAAGCCTCGGGGCGGCTTACAACACAATATATACACACAGTTTACATAGCAATTCCCATACTTTGCTCAATGGCAGTCGAAAAGGGACTGAGGGGTTCCTGCCCACAACTTGAATGTTCAGCTTTAGAAGCTTTTCCTAATACTATGTTCTGCACGGGTACAAAGGCCCCATGTGTGTGATGCAAGAGACCAGGAAGTACACCACCATATATACCACAGAGCATCATAGTAAGACTCGCGTATAATCCTTATTTGAGCTTTAATATTTATATAGTTCTTCAAAGTATTCCATGCACTTCACATACATTCCCAGTAAGCCTCACAACAGCCTTCTGTTGCAAATTGGGGGATGAGAGCAAGTGGTTTGCCTAGGACAACCTATTAAGTTTCTGGTCGGGACTGGTATGTAGGCCTGCTTCCTAACCACACTGCTCCATCAGCTCTCAAGATGCCTCAGGTTTTGGTGCACCTCTGCACAACAGGCACACTGTAAGTCTATGCTATGCCTCCAAAAGTTCTTAAGACAATAACCTAAATACTGTTGAAGGTGCCATGGACGACCACATACATATTCCACACTATAAAGCCACCACTAGCTTGCTGTTTTTTCTCCTTTGCTGCAGGAATGCAACTGTGGAAACAGAGGTTATTTAATCATAACAGATGTCTTGGTTCATTAACTTCCCAGAAACACAGTGAGCCAGATATAATCACCATCATTATTGCAAAGACAAAATGCTGGTTCTCTCTAGCCAGTGTCTACAACATCGACAATTACTATTCCAGTGATAGTTGCCTTGTGCATGCCTCATACATCTAAAACAACCTGAGGAAAAATACTCACTTCCACCATGCAATTCCTTGGGAATGGCAGCGGCAATATAGCAATGTATGCAGCTAGCAGTGCACTGCATTCAACATGGTGCAAAACTATAGCAGCTGCAGACAGGGCTCATCTTTCTTCTAGTCTTGAAAACTTGATAGTTCTTTAAAGTTAGAAGAGCAAGTCACATAAGCAGCCTTCATAAAGCATTACTAGCTGAAGGACTGATAGGATGCTGACATTTTTAACAGGTTTAAAGCTTAGCAACATTTACTATAGACATTTGCATGCAGTCCTTCAAATCGATTTCTAAGTAAAGCCCTGTTAAAGATGCCCCATGTTCTGTCCAGAAAGGAGGCACAGCACAAAGGAAAAATAGTCAAATGACATAATGTCCCTGGTTAATACCTCACCTCTTCCATGAGCCGGTTAGCTGGCCATGGCCTCAGCCTCTCTAGGGCTTAGCAAGCAATCTATAATTTGAACAAAATATTGACTTACAGAATTGTTGCAAGAATTACAATTAGCATGATAATGTACTTGAAGCGTTTTAAACACTCTGGCATGCTATATAATTACCAGTCAGGACGGCCAAAGAGTCTAAAGTGCTACATTTGGGTTGCACTCTCTCCTGAAGGCATGGGTTTGAGTACCACGTCTAGAAAAAGAGTTATACTTTTACATTGCGCTAGCATGTTGAGTTACCTTTGCTAAGATGGAAAGGTGCAAACCTGCAACCAGATGGGTGACCATGTGTGGAAGCCAAGCAGGGGGCTGGATGTGATGGCCTTACAGGCTCCTCCCAACTCTACTACTATTCTATTCTATTTTCAACTGAAGAAAGCACATCTCTGAAAAGACCATAGTTAAGCTGCCTTTTGCTTTCATTAAAATGCTACATTCTTGTTTATTGTAGCTGTGTGTTTATTTATACGCTCATTCACACTCACAATCCATGTTTGAGGCAACTTATGAAATCCAAGACAACTACAAAACATCTAAGCCTAAAAGCTAACAGCAGTTACAACTTGGACTGTCCACACAGTGACTGGGCCTACACAATGTGACAAACCATTGTGGATAACTAGCCACATGGGGCTGTTAACACAAATATGTGAACCCAGACCACTTCTCACAGGGTAGTTTGTTTGTGGCCAATAAGCCACTCTGACAACCCTTGCCTTGTTGTTGGGTGTGTTGTACTCATGAAGGGTAGCTCACTGTCCAAGTTCAGGTTATCAACCCCACCATGGGCTGCAGGAAGTGCAGCTGTTCGGCAAGAACTAGTAACCGCCTCTCGAGCACTTGCTGAGTTTTTCCAAGTCACCGCTGCTGGGAGTCGCCCCACTAGTATTTAAGTGGCACAGTGAAGCAGTCACCACAGGCTCAGTGTTTTCCATTGCAATTGTAAACCCCTTTTCACTCACTGCATCTTTGTTCTTCCTTTTCCCTATTTTCCAGTGATTTCTTTCTGTGATCTTTGAAGTAGAAGCCCCTCCAGAATGCCCAAGCAAAACACTGGAGGAGCCATCACATTAAATCACAAGAAATTTGCACAAATATGTTAGTTTTTAAAGAAGTTCAGCCAGTCCAAAACAAGTGTGGAGGTACATACAGGTGAGAATCCAAAATGGAAAGCCTCAGCTAGGCACTATCATGGGAGATATCAGCTACATGGACACTAAACCAGAGAGACTACACTTATTTTTTTCCTTTGACATCTCTTGATAACAAGGAAACAAAAAGGGGGTGATCATTGTAGTCCGCATATAAGGATTTGTGATCACAGGGGGCGTACTACTGGTTGTTCTACAAACAACCAATCCCCCGTTAGTTATTTGTAGGGCACCTTACCTTGACATTCACACCTACCCAATGGTTTTGATATAAGTGCTACCCATTTCAACTGGAAATCCCCCAAAGGTCTCAAGAATCCATGAGGATCCAACAGCTTCTGGAGCTGAATCATTCCAATCAGTCCATCAACCTTGCAAACAGGAATGCTCATTGAAAGCCTAAGCTTCACTGGGTAGTGATCTGCCAATAACAAGAGAGTTACCAAGTCCCCCTCAGTCATTCTACCCAGTCACAAGCAAACATATGTAATCTGCCACAAATTTGGATCAATTTTGGGATAATCCAACAGTAAGCACAGTAGCATAGAAGTCTTGAGTCATCTTAGATACATGCTGCTAAGAAAAACCTTGCTAGTGCTCACCACCACTTCCACCAGCTCTGGCAGGGAGATCATCAGAGAGGTACATTAACAGATTCCCCAATCTCCCTCGTGCTCAACACCAGGCACAACATTCAGACTCAGGTCTTGATCAGACAGGAATTCTGGCAAGGTATAAGATATCCTTATAAGAACACAGCAACTTCCAAATTGTGAGATAAAGCACTCCAGGATGAGTCTGTTATAGGAGGCAGGACCTCAAGGGAAGCGTGCACATTAGTTTGACTATGCCAAGTAGGGCATTATTGTGCCTTAAATTAAATCAGCTTGTGACACAAAGGGATGTTTGCTTGGATTGGCAGCTTTGGCATATGTTAGGAAAGCTGCCGCATGAACACACAAGGGCTATCAAGCACAGTCTGGTGAAGGTTAATTGAGGACTCTGGACACAGCACCAAGTACCGTGGCATTTTGTCAAAAGCACCCTAAATAAATCTAGGGTAAATGTAAAGGGACAGGCATTCCAAGGAAACAGAGATTCTCAGATGTGACTTTTCTCTCTCAAAATTTAGTGTTATTAACTTCCTCTCTACCTCTTGCATAAAATGTTAGAGAAAAAGGAAAGATCAAAGGCATTGCCTGACAACACAATCAGTTCTAATATTTTTGCCAACTCAAGCCCCTCCAAGCAGAGGTTTCCATAGTAGCAGACAGTTTTACATTAAGTCACTATCCAAGGTCTTCATGAAATCTAGAGAAAAGGAAAAGGTTCAGAAAGGTTTATAATCTAGCCATTGTAACTTTTACACTACGCTTGGTAGTATTTGTAAAAACATAAACAGTGCTTGATTTTTCTGCAGAGAATTTTTGGATATATGCATATTATTACTGTTCACATGTTCTTTACTGTTTTTGTATTTAAAAAAAATCCATTCAACCCATGATTTGGGGACACAGCTGCTTCAGGTAGACCCAGTGGTAGATGGAGCTCATGGTATTGAAGGACTTCATTGCAGTCTTATCCTCTCCTCTGTGGCAGAGCCCTCCTCAGGTAGGAGGTTATCCAACAGTAAAACAAACCGGGCACTCAGAAGGAGTAGGGAGGTAGCAATCATCAAGGCACCGAGCCTTGTGGGGTGGGGGACTGGACTGAACTTCTGAGGCCCAAGTTCAGTTAGGAATTCTGTCAGGAGTAAAGAGAGCCAACCCTTGTGGAGTTCAGTGTAGAGTGATGAAAAGAACACAAGCAGCCTGAAGAAGGCCTTCTCTGCCTTCCTAAGTCTTTGTTCACTCACATCCAAGCCCCCGCCTCCACCATCTGTCCCTGTTTCCCACCGGTGCCCTAAGGGCTCAAGCAGTCATTGCTACTCCCAATTGTGTACCTTCTTTTCTGTGTTCCCAGCAGTCACCATCAGGAGAAACCATACACAGGAAAGAGGTGGCTTTGGAAGAGGCAGCCTGGGGTGCGAATTGCCCTGTCTAGCATCCCTGTGGCTGGGTAGCTTGTCCCATCAACTGCCCTTGACTGGTGAGGGAAGGCAGCCTGATGATGTTGTAAGCTGCATAAAATTAGACTGCAGGCTACACACACAGTATCACAGGTTCTCCTCTCTAGCTTTACATAAGAAATGCATTCCTCCCAAAACATATCTAATATCCAGTCAATACTGGGGTTTTCCTCAGCTGTTTAGAAAGGAAGAGACCCCCTGTCAAGGGGAGGAACGAGATAATCTAATAGCATTTGTATCAAACTGCTGCAAAATTAAAGGGTGTATATTTTTTAACAGGCATGCATACTCTTTATGAATTCCTTTAAGACCTGGTCTTCATATGGAGCAGAAAAGATATAAAAAAGGAATATCTCATTTCAAATTACAGGTGGTATGGGGATCACTTTTTTTAGCATTGCCCTCCATTTGGAGCTCACTCCAAATATAAAACAGAACAGCAAAGAGGTCAGCTAGAACCACTCTCATAAGTAGACTAGTTTGCTGCTTGTATTTTGTTTTACGTGTAAAGAAACATTGAAATGGTAACTGTACCTACTGTCTGGAGTGACACAACCTGGCATATCCCTTTGTTCTGTTGCATATGTAGACCCAGCTACACCTTCCCCAGACTGCACATTTCAGAATGCGAGTGGGGGAGGAAAATCACATGTTGAATGCTCCATCAATAAAAACTTCATGTCTGTGGAAAGCTAGCATGTTCTAATCTTGTCCCTTGGATGGACCAGCTTTCAATTTAAATATACTTTTTGACGTGTAGGAGCCAACAACAATCCCTACCTGCACTATGACGTCTGAGGAGGATTGCACAGTGTGCTTTTTTCCTGAACTGAATACAAATTGAACTACATTAATGGTTATGGAACTGAAGCAATTTGAATAATGAATTACTCCCCCCCCCCGCATCTTACACAATAGGAGAGAAATGTAATCAGTTCAGGACACCCATACATTGTGCTTAACACAATTAATTAAACCCTTAAAATAAACAATGCAAGACATATGTTTACATTATCTCACTGACACCATTTACTCAATGTATTCAGACATTATTGAACACTCAGGCTAGGAAAACCACAATGTACTCTTCATTCTCTAGGATTGGGTATAATATTAAACTTTCTACACTGATTAAAACTGGTGCTATCAAGATGATCTAGATATCATTAATCTATGAAACCACCCACTCCACCAAGAAGAGGACAATTGATTTTGTCTTGTGACCTGCTTTTCTGCCATGCAAAACCTTACAATGTAATAAAGCTGTTCAGTGACTCAGAGGTACTCTTTCCCCACCTGTGATTAAATAGCTCCATAACCAAAAATGACAGACCACCACATCCAATCCAATCCATGTTGCACTAAAATCTTGGTGAAACCTTCCTGAGGAATAAAACCTCAGACTTTACCATTATACAGACCTCTCTTGCAGCAAAATAAAAGAAGATGTATAAAACTTTGCCTTCTGTTCCATTAAGGTAATCACAGATCTCATAAATAATCCAAATATCTTTCTTAAACTGCTAATGAAGAAGCAACAACTATGACTGAACAAAACTGATTGTGTTAATGAAGTAGAAGGGGAACTTCGATTCTAGAAATTACTATATCACGAAACTCATGATTTACCTACTGAGATTAAAAACAACATTATGACAACAACTACCCAGGAACCCCTTTCTGACGTCTTTTATCTGTTATGAAGAATTCATGTCAGGCAGTTTTATTACCTCAAAAATCAGCTCTATAAAAGAAGGCAATATTAAGGAACTCCCAGAACCATATAAGTTGACATTTTTCTTGAATCAGTATCAACTAACATTCCCCACAAGAATGAGTTACAGGCATGATCAGCATGCCTGACATACCAACTGCTCATTTGACTACTGAACTATCAAGCTTTCATCCCATACATAACTACAATACATACATGTGTACATAATTTTTTGCATAATGAGTTCCTCAGTAGGCTACATTGACCAGCTAAGGACTAGGACTGAAATGTGATGTAGAAAATTAGAAGTTTATGCAAATATTATTTATGCCCAAGAACTCTGTGAAAGATTACTTGTTTCCATTTGTACATGGGAAACTTGAGGCTAAGAAAGAAGCAATCAGGACATAAAAGGAATATCACTCCTAGCATTATAGAAACTCAAAAAAAGCACTGATACATCATTGTTCATCATATTAGTATCTTGTTAGAGTCTGAAGACTGAATCTTTATACTTAATTGCTTCTCTGACTTGTAGTCCACAATTCCATCCTACCATCTGATGAAGTAAGGTGTATCACCTAAAATCTCATTTTTTTAATCAGTGCAATCATTTTAGCTCCTTTCCAGTGTCTCACCACCTCTGACTTTTATACAATTTGATGTATTACAACCTGGAAATGAAACAGATTTAATTGGCATTGTGTGAAAGGAAAAACACTAAATTCTTCCACAATTGTACCACCTGATGTACACAAGACACTCAACAATGAAAAGGTGCAAAATATATTTATTGTGAAACAAAAGTTAAGTAGCTAAAAACAAACTGGTGCTTGTTGGTTGCATAAGTTTGCATCCCCTTGACACTTGGTAGAAGCTCCTTTGGCAGCAATCATAGCTGAAAGTCTTCTTGGGTAAGTCTCTATCACAGCTGGATCGTGCAGCATTTGCCCATTCTTCCTGGCAAAACTGCTCCAGCTCTGTCATGTTGTCAGAGGGACTATTGGTAAACAGCAATTTTCCATTCTTGTCACAGATTCTCAATTGGACTGAGACTTGGCATATGTCTGTCATTCAGATTCTTATTCGAAACAATTATAGTGTTACTTTGGCTGTACATTTATAGTCATTGTCCTGCTGGGTTGTGAAACTCCACCACAGTTCTAGGTCCCTTTCAGGATTTCCTCTAGATCTTGCCCTCAAACCCAGTCTTTGCTGAGGAAAAATATTCCCACTGTCATGTTTTACCATGGGCATCGTGTGTTCAGGGCAACAAACCCTGTTGGCTTTGTACCACACATGGCATTTTAAAGTAAGACCAAAAGTTCAAATTTGGTTTCATTAGATGAGAGAAGCTTTCCCACAATTCTACTGTGTTTTCCACGTGCCTTTTTGCAAACTCCAAATGTGGTTTGATATGGGTTTGTTTCAGCAATGGCTTTCTTACCACTGTCCTTCCATAAAGCCCAGCTTTGTTTAATAATTGTCCCATAGACAGTTTCTCCAACCTTAGTTGCAGATCTCTTCAGCTCTTCCAGAATTACCACATGACCTCATGGTTGCTTTTTTGACTAAGGCCCTCCTTACCCTGTCACTAAGCTTTTGTGGTTGAGCCATGTTCATTCCACTTTAGAATCATGGGATTAATAGTGCTTCAAGGGTTGTTTTTAGTTCAGAATAGTTTTTAATAACCCAGGCCTAAGTCATGCTTCAGAGTTATTTTTTTCAGAATTATTTTGACAGCTCCTTGGTCATCATGATACTGTTTGTTTAGATTTGCTCTCCAACAAACTCTGGGACCTTCCAGAAACTGTTATATTTAATCTGAATTCATGTAGCATTGGAACTGCACATACATACACTCCGGCTACTTACAGTATTGCAGATGCAGTAGGTTACACCGGAGATAATTTAGGCATATCAAAGCAAAGGCGGTGAATACTTGTGACACAAATGCCAGTTTATTTGTGTCACAATAAAACTGTCTTCCATGTGTTGAGTATCTTGTGTACTTCAAGTGGTAGGAATGCCAATGAAATAAATTTGGATTTCAGTTTGTCACACAGCAATATGTAGAAAAGTCAGGATGGTAAATAATAGCACAAGGCACTGTAAGTACATTCAAACTCTGAATCTGTGCAATGGCAGAGAAGATTTCTGGCAAAAAAAAAAAAAATGTAGGTGCAAGACAAGGGAGTAGCAGTTTGGAAAGAACATGAAGAGACAACTCCCCAAAAGGCAGGAAGATGTTGTTTCACCTGACAAGTGGTACATCTGCCATTTTCTTTCATAGTATTTTCAGTATCCATGGATGGTTGCTTGCCCTAGATAAATAACTAGCAGCAGGAGGCTTAGTTAAAAAATGTCCCTCTCAAGGTGGTTGCGAACAATATGAGGACTGTTAAAACACTTAAGCAACCTTAAAATGCTATCAGAAATGATTGGAATAAGTAATACTACTAATTGCTCAATCTGTGATAAGGGAGCAGTATATTCTTGTTTTCTGGTATCTGGGAACACTCATATTGTAGTGACATAGTATTTGAAGTTTTTTTTTAATCCCAGGGCATCCTCCCAAAATATTCCACAAAGTAGATTTGTTTCCATCTTGTACATGAGAAACTGTCAATAAGGGAAAGTGGCTTGCTCAAGCTACCTAATCAGTGAGCAAGCAAGGACTTAAACACAGATTTTCCAATTCTTGAAATACTTAAGACATCCACAGTTGAAGCTCCAATCCCATAAGACATGCTTAAGAGACTAAAGCCTGAACAAATTCCAAGAACCTTTGGGCTGACTTTTAGTCAGGCAAAGAGGTAAGATTTCTTTTTAACTGCAGCAAGCTAACCCAATTAGAATCTTGCAGCATCTTGAAAACTAACAACATTGTTGCATTAATTTTCCCATGTTACAAATCTATAGTATGAATTATGTTCTAGTATCACTGGTTTAAACAGCATCCCTGTTTGATGGCTTCACTTGTTTTTGTACAGCAAGACAGTTATAAGATAATGATGTGGTTGTGGCAGATACATATTAAGTACAGCTAGGTAGGTTGCTACAATCTCTTATGAATACTCAACATCCCTGCTGAGGAATTCATCAACTCCCGTTCTGTTGTACATGCACATAATACAGCACACAAATTAACTCAACCTTTTTTAATACAGTAATTTGAGGTGCGATACTTTCTGAAGAAAATATTTCATTTCTAAAAATGTGCTGTTTTATAATACCAGTTAATAATTATTTGATTGATTGTATTTATACACCACCTTTTTTCCTTTCAAGGAACTTAAGGCAGCTTACATCATTCTCTTCCTCTCAATCTTATCTTCACAAGAACACTTCTATGAGGTAGGTTGGGCTGAGAGTCTGTGACTGGCCCATAGTCACCCAGTGAGCTCCACGGCTGAGCGGGAACCAGAATCTAGACCACCTGAATCCCAGTCCTGCATTCTTAATCACTACACCACTCTAGTACCATTAAGAATGGCTACAAACCCATTGAGAAGTTTCTAGTTTGTAAGTAATATATTTGAGGCAACAATCTTTGGAAAGCAAATTTATAAGCATTAGATATGCATGGAAAGTTCAGCTAGATTAGTTTAAACTATTTAATTTATGGTTATCTATAAATCTGTAATCAATATTCCTATTTTACAGACATGTAAAATGGAGTCTGAGAGAGGTTTGTCAATTATCATCTGGTCAGAGGTCCTTTAAGCATTAGTTTAACGAGTTGAGTTTTCATAAATAGCTCCTAAATGAACAAAATAATGTTTAAATGATCCAACCAGATAGATGAAGTGCAAAAGTATAGGGCTTTCCTGCACTGTTTATATTCCCTCCCAGTGGGGTGCTGGTTATCAAGCACACAATCAGTAATATGATTAGTTTGATGCCCTTCTCTTCCTTTGCTTTACTGACTACTATGATCAATGCAAGAAACAAAAAGGACCACCAGTTTCTCTGTACAGTAGGTGATGCTGGACAGTAGGATAAGGGAAGCACACATTCAAGACTTCAGCACATGGCTAAGACACATTCGACTGATATAAGGGGACATAAAAAGGTAAAGGTTTCTCCTTGACATTAAGTCCAGTCATGCCTGACTCTAGGGGGTGGTGCTCATCTCCGTTTCCTAGCCGAGGAAGCCAGCATTTGTCAGCAGACAGTCTCCGTGGACATGCGGCCGGCATGACTAAACACCAAAGTGCACAGAACGCTGTTACCTGCCCACCCAAGTGGTACCTTTTTATCTACTTGCATTTGCATGCTTTTGAACTGCACTTAAATTAGATAAAGAACTGGAATGATGTGGCAATGGGAATTTAGAATCCTAAAACTGGAATCAGGACACAACTCTGCTTTCCAGTAGGTCCTTTCCACAACAATGTTCTTAAATGCATCCCTGAGTGATGGCTGAGACATAAAAATATCCCTCTAAGGTCACAGTCTGTAATGATTGTACTTTGCTATAAAATGATAATTGGACACTACATGCACAGTGAAAGTCATACATTTCAGAGGATAAGACTGAAGCAATTTGAAAACAAAGGTGGCATATCTCAAACTACAATAGAAACTTATCTATTTGAAATATATGGAAGCTGAACTATTGTAACATGTCCGACGTCTTCCAACCATTTAAAGCTGATTTGGAACCAAATTGATAGCTATTGTTTTACCCCATCAAGACTCTCTGGGGAACAGGCAGAACAAGATGCTCAGAAATAAGAATTCGAGCAAAAAGGAGCTCCGTGGAAACAGCTGTAAGAATCATACTATTGTTCTGCTGAGTGTGGCAGCTGCCTTGCTGAATCTTCCGTCCCACTTACTGCAAGTATTTTTGCTTGACAAGTCATTTCACACCTTCCACTCCCAAAGTGCTGGAGTTTAAAAAGCTGTACCATTTAGTGAACAAATATCACAATCAGACATAGCTGATAACACTCTAAGGAAAGCACTTAAGGAAGGCAAGCTTGGCCTCTACCTGAGGAAGGGTGTGTGCCCAGTTGCTTAATTAATCTGATACTATACCTAGACTGAAAGAGAAATAAAAAGGAGCTACACCTACAGCAGTCAGAAGGGCAGTGGCACCTGAATATGAAAGGCCAACCAACACAAAGACTTCCCTTCTTGAAAGAGTGAAGGAAGTTAGAGGACACAAATGAGACCCTAATGGCATTTCACCTTTATTCCCACTCACCTTCAGGGCATCACTCAACTCAGTCCTAAACTGCCACACAATTACTGATTCTCTTCACCCATCCACTTTTCTGTCCTTAGATCACAAACAAAATCTCTGGTGTCACAACATATCCCTTCTTCGAAAAGCAACTGTTTGCCACCACCATCCCTCTTGAGGGCTAATTCCACTTGATCTACTACTTCCATAAACATCGACACACGTGTACTTCAATATCCCTAGTCTATCACTCAAGTTTCTATACAAGACCCATTCCCCTATCCCCAACACTTAATTCAACGCTTCTGCATTAAAACAGATATTTTCCCCTCGATCTTTACCGCATTCCACAAGCCCCAAATCATCACTCTTTCTACCATACTCACCCGAATCCTAGCACAATCTGAAAACCTTTTTCACAATATCAGAAACAAGCATCTTCCTACCTTCAATAATCTCCGGTACCACCCATCTCACCCAATGCACCACCATACCTCACCTCTTTACTAAAGCTTCGTACCCGCCTTCAACACCCCTTCCTCAAATACCCACCCGGTTCCTTTAAAGCTCTTTCTGTTTCAGACGGTGCACCCCTTAGCACTTATCTGTCCCCCAACCCCGCCCTTACTCGCCCACTCCCCAGCCTGATGTCCCCTGACATCCAGAGAGACGCAGGTCAAGTGACAAGCCCCTCCGCCAAACGTTTTTCTCTTCCCTTCTCACAAAGCAAAGATTCCCAGGAGACAAATATCGCAGGCCCTCCCCTGCATCTTTTTCTGAATTTCGGGGCCTTCCTCGCTTACCCACAGCCTCTCTCTCTCCGCTTCGGGGCCTCTAACCCGGAAACAGCCGTGTGACCGCCCGGCGGCCACACAAAATGGCGACGATGTGCTCGCCTTCGGCCAATACGCATGCGCCAAATAAACCCGCCCCCTTCCGCTTCTGTCGCCTGAGAAAGGAAGGAAGTGAGAGCACTTATCGCCAGGAAGCCGGAAGTGTTGGGAATGTTGGAAAGGACGCCGACTGGCTGCAAATGTTCCGCTACCGGGATGAAAAAAAGGGTGCACGTAGGAAATAGTGGAGAAACTTAGGACAGTCGTAGGGGTGTGAGAGAGTAGCAGCGCTGCGGTGGTATTTTGTGCGGAAATGTACGGGTCGTTGTTCTTTTTAAACGTTTCAAAATCTATTGTAAAAATAGCCGGGTCGTATTAATTATCCAACTGCAATTTGAGACAGGTCAGCGGAGGCTGAGCGGGGCTTTCAAAAGCTCTGTAGTGCAGGGAATAGTTGACTCTTAAATTGTAGGTGAAAGGTGGAGCCGAAGCTGAGAGAGACAGTTTATAGCAATTCTGAAATGCGTTATTCTGGGAGGCGACGTACAGCGGCCTTGCCATAGAGTGCAAGGTTCTTGTAATACTTTGACACATCGCAGTAACCACTGTTAAATGGTACTTTTAAAATTATCGTGGATGTTAAATTAAGACCCTTACGCTTGAGCCTGCTCACTTCCTGGATTATCACCAAACAGGAACAAAAATGTACACATCTTCCTCAAGTGTGTAGAAAGTAATTCTACTTATGTCACGCCTTTCATCGCCCCTTAGCTCCTCCGTCAAAGTCACGGCACAATTGAATTGAAATGACTCTCCTGCGTTGTAGTTTTCGAATAGTCGGAACTGGGGCTCTATCATCGAACAGAACTTTAGTGGGTATTTACTGCTCCTGTAACACAAATACTGTCGTCTATATGGTCTTGGAGGAGGGTAGGTGATTGTTTGCAAGATAAATATTCTATGCCTTTAGTGTCTGGAAACCAGACACTACCGCAAACCAGAATATCATATAGCCAAGTCCCGTCGTCATCAACCTCTATCCCTTAGCTAGAGGCGCCCGTATGACGTAAATAAGGTCAGGGCGATGCTGGATATGCGTCATTGCAGCTGTCTCTTAAAGGTCGTCGGAATTGTTTTCGCGAGAGTATTGCAGTGGAAGATCGCGAGCTCTATGGGAGGCGCTTCATCTTTCCGCGCCTGTCCAGAGAATCCTATTAAGCTTCGAGGGAATCTCAGGGCTTCCCAGAACCCACCAATGTTCTGAAAAACACCTGTGTGTGTATTGAAGTTGCGCCAATCCCGCTAATGTGCTCTATCTGCCCCCTATTTATATTCCATTGTGAATAAAATGCGCAATGTCCTGATTTGTTGCGCATTGGGATACCTTGTTAATATTTGAGAGCGAGATGCTAGAGTAGTTATTCTTCAAGGTTTGGCTCCCTCCGCAGGCTTTTTATAGGACTGAAATCTCTGGCTAGAGGAGGCAGATGTCTGTTGCCTCTGACACAGTCAGGAACACTAAGGAAATGGCATATGCAAATAAGAAATACAACTTTCCATTTTGCAGGATGGTAAGACTTATTTTGAGTTTGTAGATTTGTAGGAGAGACACTTTCTTGACAATCTAAGACAGACTGTTTTAAAATAAATGAATGGATACAGCTAAGATCAGGACTTCAGCAGTATGTTAAGGATCTTTACTAGTGTTCCTTATGCGAATAGGAGTGTTACAAACAGATTTGCATTTCTGAATTGTTGGATAGTGGGAGAGTTCATACTATCCATAGTTTCAAAGAGAATGCTTACCCATTGTTCTGTACTTGCTGCTACAGAAGAGCCCTTTAGCAAAAACATTTCTTTCTAGGAATCAGTTGGAAGTGGAATTAAAATTGTCATTTCATACAGTATCTTCCATGGCTGAAATAAATCTGTTTCCTCAGAAATTCAACAAAGATCTCTTGGAACTTAGTAATTTCTTTCTTGCAGCTTCTGTCCCTTTTTTGCCTCCTGTCCACCACAACAGCCACAATATTAGTTGTTGTCATGCACAACAAGGAGTAAACATTGCATGAAGGATGCTTTAATCTAAAGACATAGTACCTCTTAAAAAGGCTCAGTAGTGCTTTGCAATCCTACTGCACAGGATGGCTCTGCAATTTCATCCCATATTTTCAAAATTGCCACAAATCAAGTCTGAAAAAAGATGAGAGGATAGCACCAAAGGTACTGGAATGTAATTGACTGACAGCATTGTTGAACACAAGATGACAATTCAGGACTACACTGCTAGTGTAGAAGCAAGATGGGAGTTGGTAAGAGAGTTCATCCACTCTACAAATAGGAAACTTATTCTCCAAGTACTAGTTTTTATATAACCAAAATGCCACCATCCACAAACAAGGGCAAAGGTCTTGAACTTTTTTTGGATGATGTGTACATGTGGGAATCTAAGCAACAAACCTGGGTGCTACCATAAAATGGCTGCCAGGAGAGGCATGGATATAATCTCAGTGGGCATGCAATCTGCTCAAAAGACTAAATGCAAAAATGAGGAGGATGCCAACACATAAGAGTTCCTTTGAGCCCAGTTTCTGAACCAACAGACAACTTTCAAATAAGATTTTCTGCACCTCCCTGCCAATTCATTTCCCCGTCTTGCATGTGTGCGTGAACAAAGTTCCTCCCTTCTCACTACAAGCACATGAGAAACTACATCTACTGTTTCAGAATCCCTCCAAAATCCCCATTTCAGTCCTAAACCTCTTTTTCATATGCATGCAATTACGATCCCTTCGGAGAGGAAAATAGTCTGTCCCAACCTGCCACACTGCAGGCCTAACTACCCACCCCGCTGGTTTCTCTGACTCTACTGCAGGCTTTCCTGAACACCCCACTGGATTATCATTGCCCTTCCTAGTTTCTTGGTGCCCTCTGCTAACCCCAACCACAATGTTCACTAGTCAGCAGGGTTGAGGGAACTTCCCCTTGTTTTTCTTGGTGGCTGGACACAATGCAGAGGAAAGGATTGGACTTGCAGCCACCTGTTACCTTCATTTCCTAGTAATTTATCTCAGCCCCAAGTATGGCCAAGAGAAATTAAAATGACACTTCTTCAAAGCCATCTCAGCTACAAGAAGAAAAGGTACCAATTTTTAAAAGGGAGGGGTAGGATGCCAAGGAAGGTGTCTGGGTACCTTTGTGCACTACGTTGCCTATCCTTGTATGAGCAGACTTGGGAGTCCCTGAAATTTGCAAAAGTGCAGAAAATCTTCAGCAAAACAATTCTGCTATTCTTTAAGCATAGAAAAGAGGTCTTTCTGGTGCTGGATCTATACATACAAGATGTATATGTATTACAGCTAGGAAAAAACCCCTTGGGAAGCTCTACGCAGTGATAGATTTGTGATAAACACTTGATCTATACAGAAGCCAGTCACAAATGTTTCACAAGTTTTTATTTCCATCATTTGGCTTCTCACCCAAGTGCTTCTGTAGCAAAACAATAACAATAATTATTATTAATAACAGCCAGACCAAAAATAAACTGAGCTCCCCCAGAACAACACAGCACATCTTACATTCCACCTTGCAGAAGCTTGTGGGGCTCTTTGTGTAGGCAAGCAGTTCCTCATTCCAAGAGTAGAAAATTCACTGTACAATGGTCTGATATGATACAAGGATCTTTTTAAAAAATAAATGTACAATTCAAGAGTGTTTTGTCAAAATATATATATATATATACATACATATATACACATCCTCGCATTAGGACCTGAAACTCTCACCGGGAGAGAGAAAAAGAAATATAGACAAAAGCGAGAGACCCTGAAAGAAAAAGTCCCTGAACAGAAAGCCACTAGAGGCAACCCCTGCTACACACACACGCGCGCACACTCACATCTTATCATAGAGAAGGGGGGTGGTCAGCAAAGCACAAAATCAATTTGAAAAATGACAAGAGGATCCTAGTCAATATCCTGTTTTTGATAGCTATCAGAATGTTGACCAATCTATTAGAAATGTGGCAGAGAGAACAATTCATTTCTAAAAAGAGAAGCACTGGGGTTCAAACCTTCCCTTCTAACCTGAAAACCTTTCTTTTGTGTGGAATTGGGCTGTGATTACTCAGTAGTGCAGGGAATGCACCCAGGACATACTCAGAGGCACTCTTATTATTACTTCACATTTTCAGGATTGAAGCATGGCACTGAAAGTAGTTCCAGGGTGGAACATGCAGATTCCAGGACTGAGCACTGAGGCATGATTTTCTATGAAGAAATTATAGGGCTAGACAAAATCTGGAGTTCTTATATCATGGGGGCTTCCCTAAGCAACTTTTAAAGACCTATCCAGACATCATTATGATTTTCTATTAACTCACATGTGAAAAGGGCAGTTGGCTAAAACCTATGAGGAAAGGATGGTTCCACAAACTTCTATCTCAAATTAATTAATCCTGAATAACCTCTTGTTCTGTTCTCACAATTGCAAACATGGATTAAATTCAGTACCTCCAAGAATTTTGACCTGTTCTCAAGATCACCTGACAAGCAGAGGTTAAGAGCCTTTTAGTACACTGTAGATCAACATTTTGTCCACAAAACTGGAGCAGGGAATTGAAGGATAGTAAAAAGGCACCCTTTCCTAATAGGCCTCCTCCCAATCAACTTTTATGGATTTTTTCCAATCCTATATTAATCTTGATAGGATAATATAGGATTAATATCTAACATTTTAGATATTATTTTGCAGTGAAGATGGTATTCACATCCTATCCTTTCTTCCCCAGCTGCAGCACCCACTGATAACCACCCCCTGTGAGACATTTAGGCTTTTGGAAAAGTTTCCATTAGCACCAGTAGATTTTTTTAAATCCCTAACTGCTGCAGGGCTGAGGGGGGAATGCTAAAGGCTGGTAATGCTAAGGCTTAAAGGCACTTTGGAGCAGCGAAAATGAACATTTCTCATTATGCAACTATCAACAACTCTGAATAGCAAGGGACAATAAAATGTATTTTTTGTAATGTCCCCATGACAATACAGGGAAAGAAAACCCCACCACCTGACCCTGAGATGGAAGTCTTCCTGACCTTTCAAGATTCTTCAAATTTGCTCAAGCACATACCTCAGTATTCAATAATGACCTTTATCTGAAATCTGATCAGAGAGGAAGGGATAATTGACCCCTCATATCCAAAAGCAAACACCTATTTATATTCAACACCTGCATAGAAGGCATCCAGATGGGAGCCAGAACCAGGGTTGTGCATATCAAGATTACAAACGGTTATGTTACAAGTGGGTGGGCTTGCGGGATGTTTGGGAACCCTTTACTGGAATACTGGAATCCACCAAACAGAGGTTGGCACAATAGATGTATATTTAGAATTAGAGAATTTTGACCTCAAGAATTTGTTTTGATTATCAGTACTGAAGGGACCTCACAGTTTTTTCATATGAAGGGCTTCTCTAGATCGGAGGTCAGACTAGATGGCCCAGGAGACCCCTTCTGACTCGCTCTGTTTCTGTTTCTACATGAGGCATCTATTGTGCACTTCTGTTTCCTTACAGTTGCTTGTGAGTGCTTTACATGATGTTGTCATCCTCCAGGGCTTTTCTCATGCTTTTCCAAGCATTTCTGGATTTTGTCTTTTGTTCTTTTTTATGCAAGGAAAATGAGCAATTATCTGGCTATCATGTGTCTTTCGGTAATTGAGCTATACTACAGTGCTACCTTGTAGTTGTGTAATGGAATGCTTAATGCAGAGAAAGAAAAAACCTGGAAAAAAGCACATGTAAGGAAGTTCATCCTAATGATGTAAAAAATCTAGAAGCAGAGCTCTGGTAAAGCCACGGGTTGAAAGCCTTATGTAGGGAAGCACAAAAGCCCCCTGCTGTTTATTACCATTCTTCATTTCAGCAGTGTAAACCAGATCTCCCCACCTGCCACTTCATACCACTTTAACAGTCATAGCTTCCCAGAAAGCCTGAAAATAGCAATTTTGGAAAGTGCAAAGGATTTTCTGTTAAAGATCTATAGCCCTACCTCATGTCACAGAACATCAGTCATCTGGGAACCTATAATAAATTTTTAGACAACTTAAAGTCTGTGGTCTGGATATGTCCCAACAAGGAACTGCAGTAAAAATATCTTAAAAGTTCCAGTTGTTAAAATTCCACATAATCACAATTATTGATTGCTGTTCCATTCCTCACACCCAGTTGATACCAGAAAGGCAAAAATTCTTCCCATTTCAGTTACTTGAACTAGCTGCTGCTCTTATTTTTATTATTTTTAACAGTCTGTGAGAACTGAATCCTGAGAAGACTCTGCTGAATCTCCTGCTATTCTTTAATAATAATTTTTAGAAAGGTTATTACAGCAAACCTTTCTAAGATGGAAATATAAATGTACATTAACACTGTAGAAAAAGGATCAAAAACATGGAACATGAGTAATTCGTGATGTTGAAAGCTTATTTATCTGATTCAAAGTCAAAGGACTTGTTCGATTTGCTCATACTGAGGAGGGAAGCTGCCTGAACAGGGCACTGAACTCCAATGTGAGCTGCCTTACAAGCCAAGTTGACAAACTGAGTTTTGGCTTGATCTCTTCCACAAAGCACTGTTCCATCTCCATTGGCCATTTCATTTTCAGTCATACTGATCTGTAAAAGGAGGCCATGAGGCAAGATGGTTACCTCAGGCAGCAGACTTTAAATGCCATTAAAGGTGGCAGAATAAAAACTAATATATCTGACCAATGGGCAAGTACAATCCACTAGGAAATTCTCAAATGTGAACCTTCCAATTAATTGAGGCTTTTATAGGAAACAGGGCTAGCTTTACCACTAGGCAAAAGTGATAACCACAATTAAAAGGGAAGCATATTCTTAGTTATTAAATAGTATTTTTAATAGAGGAGAGGGGGCTATTTGGAATTTCCACTTCAAGGAGAAAATGGCTTGCTATGAGAATTTCCTGATGGATTGTGTCTCATGTTAATTAGAAGCAGCATAATGTGCCTTTTTAATTTCCAACTCAGCACTAAAATGTCTTGGGCCATCCCTGCCATTTAGTGATCCCATGTCATCCTTTCCAATCAGGACAAACCCCCAGACGAACGCCTTTACATCCAAAAGTGCTCGAGTATCACGCAGAGTAAACATTCTTTGCCAGTGATAGCCATCTGTGGACAGTGGTCTCATTGGCTGTTTGACTCCAGCTTGTGGGAAAGCTCAAAGAGTAGGTTCTGATTGTCAATAACTTGAAACTGCCGGACATAAGCTTTCGTCTGCAGCTGCTGGGGAGATGACTCCATTTCCAGGCCTTTGGGAAAAAGGAGAAAGGTGTCACTCAGAAAGGGACATCACGTCTGCTGCCAACACAATTCCAAGACCAAATACCTCTATCTTGAAGAAGCAGCCGTCAACAAACTAGCACCCTCCAGAGGTTTTGGACTATATCAGCCTCAGCCAGCAAATTCAACAGTCAGGAAAGATCAAAATCGAATCACAGGAATAATAAATATTCCAATGAATGTTGGAGATATAACCAGGAAGTGGGTACATATTTCCATATGTAGTGGGAGTGTAAACATTAAGATTTAGAAAATGGTTTTCAAAGAAATTAGTAAAAATTTGAATCTAAATATTGTAGTAGACTAGCATTATTGTCACTATTTAGAGAATGAGTGGGGCAAAATATTAAAGAATTGATAACAAATTTAGTAACAGCAGCAAGGTCAATAATAGCAAGAAACTGCAAAGTAAAAGGTGATCATCAAAAAATTATTGGTATAGATATGTTTGGAATTTAGCTATTAATGATAAGTTAACTTGCAATATAAAGTGGAAAAAGGCTTGATGAGTAAAAATAATTTTGAAGATATATGGAGACCATTTATTGAATATGTTTTAATAAAGGAAAAGAGTTGTAAGCCATCACAAGATTCAGTGCAGTTCTGGAAGGGGAGTGGGAGTGGTGCAACCTGAATGAATACATGATTTTACAGTAAGTAGTGTGTATCTGTTGGTAATTAATGATAATCTGTGACAAATAAAAATTGAAAAAGGGTTAATGAAAGCAAATAAATATAAGGAAATTTGAGAAGATTTTGTAAAAGCAGTACTGATAGAAGGCAAAGTTTGTAAACCTAATCAAGATTATATGAATTTCTGGAGGGGATATGGATATAATTGAAGTATATTATATATTATTAATTGTTGCAATGTATGAATTAAGTGGAGGTAGTATTGGTCTCTGGAGTGGTGGGGGTACTTTATCATTTACTTTTCTAATTATTGAGTTTTTGTATGTTATATTATTATTGTTGTATTTATGTTTTTCTGTATTAAAAAAATAAAGGGGGGAAGTAGTGTGTATCTGTTGGTCCTGGTGGAAAGTAGCACTGTTATTATATTGATTGGTTATGTTCATCATTATTATATTATTTGTATAGTTTTATATTTGTGTAAACCATGAGTTTTGTTTTTGTTAAAATAAAATGTTGAAAAACAATAGTGAAAAAGGAATGATCAGAATTTGTAGCTGCAGGAGGGTGCTTTAAAGGGACAAGGGCAAGCTTCTTCAGGATAATGTTGCAGGTCTGAACCATTTTCATAAATGGGGGTGATTCAATGGTTGACTGTGTTCCCCATGTAAATAACCCTACAGACCTAGAACCACACCTATGTCAGGAAAATGACTAGCCTCTATCCTTCTCTCTGATATGCAGGTTTTTGTATGGACAAAGAGGATTTGATAAGAGGAAACATTTTATTCCTCCCCTGAGGTATGAAATGGAGCAACCCAATCACAGATCTCTGCAGATGGGGACTTCTGCTTGCATATTTGAAGTTTGCATCCTGAGGATTCTGAGCAGGTCTCCCATGCAATCCCATTCTATGTCTGTGCTACAGGTTCATAATCACACTGCTCCAGTATGGAAGGTAAATGCTACAGAATCTTAAGGAATTCCGCAGTTTGTCTTTAAGGAAAAAGTTTGTAACCTCAATGCTGCAAAGAAAAGACTTCAAAAATATGTGGGCAGCAATGAAATCTCACTACAACTTCTCCTGTGGTCTTCTCTTCATCTCTGAATTTTTCGTCTATTGAAGACTGTAAGTGTTCTGGAGTGAGGGCCAAGTTCTGTGTTTTGTAAAAAAGTAGCATGCTGCTGGTAGTGAGAACATGTCAAAAAGAGTAGTCACACTGCATCTGCTTCCCTTTGCAGCCCCAATGGGGGCTCTAATACTCACAGAGGGGCCTGCTCCGGCACTTCCTGATTGTCCGAACTTTCTCTGCTACTGAGTGCTGCATGAGAGAGAAAGGAGATAAAGTTTCATTGTTCTGAATGTGTTAGACACTAGATACATTATCCTCCCATTATGAAACAAACGAACAAACAAAACACACACACACACACACACACACACACACACAACTCTAACTGAATCCTATTTTCCCTAAGATCCACGAGAGGCGGGGGGGGGGCACGCAGGGACGAGGTGCTGGCTTGCTCACGAGATCGCTTTATCCGATGGAGTCCAAAATGACCTCCTTGCGAGCAAGCCACGGGCCCGTGTGGACCCATGTGCGCCTAGCGAGTGCAAAACTTGTGGGGCGGGCTGGTTAAATGGGCATGGTGGGCTGGATTTGGCCCGCAGGCCTTAGTTTGAGGACCCATGCTTTACATTGTATATCAAAATCCCCCATCTGTTCAGAATGATCACAGAAAAGCATTTAATTCTACAGCCACAGAATTACCTAGCACAGGAGATGGATATAAAGCAAATTTCATACTTCCCTGTGATGGTAAAGGCACATCATGCAGAACTCATCTTATGAAGAATGTCAGCTTTTGTGTATAAAAAATGGAAGTTTTGATTCCTTGGCAAAGCTTTTGTTGGAAGTGTAATATGCCTACTGAAATCTCTAAAACGGGGGCTAAGTCTCAGTAAAATTTCAAGTTGTTGGGGATAAGTATTTAGGGGCCTAGATAGCTCCATGCCACCCCCTAATAACTGGCAAAGACAGAATGAATTAATGTGAATTTTTTTAAATGCTAGATTAAGCAAATCTACAGAAATTATATAGGACACAGAATTCAACTTCTCTGTAAGGTGAAGTTAAGGCCAGAAGGAGATGTTTAAATTTAATATATTGCAGGTTTATAACATTTTTTGGTACCAGATCAAACCAATTTGTTTGCCCATGCATTTTAATCTGCTTTAAGGAAGCAATGCTATGCATGCTTAAGCAGAAAAACACCATGCAACTTCTAGTATTCCCCAGCCACAGATATCACACTAGAGAAAGCTGTGAGTTGTAGGTCCTTTTGCTATCTAAACAAGCACAGAATTGCATGTGCTACACTGACGCTCCTACCTATGGTGATGCCATTTAATCACACAATTTCTTGAATCTGCATTTACTTCTGCTGTAGTACACAGTGCCAGTTACTGAAGTATGGACTTGATTCTGCTTTCATGAAGCAAACACCTTCTTTAACTACATTAAGCTGAATATATTTAGGAGTAATATGTCACATGAGTATATCATCAGCTGTTATGATGACGTGGTCTGCTCTTTTGTGTTACAACCAGAGTCCACATCAATAGAAACCTTATAGTGGAATGATGAACCCCTTCTTCTTTAATTGGTTCTTCACGTATGCACAAATCCATGCATGCATTTCAAAGTAAATAAAAACCTCAGGTGTTCCTGCCATTACAGACTATAGTACAGGTTCGTACATGTACCGAAATGTACTTTGACTAGTCATGTTCACTCATACCTCTAAAATGGAACTCAAGTTGATGCAGCTCATTATATTATGGGCATGTAAAAGCATTCTTTCCAGTTATGATTTATCATGTAGTAGTATTCAAGTTCCATGTATTTTGTCTGTGTGCAGTGCTCTACAGCAACTCATTTGTGCCAGTGGTTTCCTGAGCAATTGTTGTTGTTGTTGTTAGTCGCGAAGTCGTGTCCGACCCATCACGACCCCATGGACAACATTCCTCCAGGCCTTCCTGTCCTCCACCATCCCTCGGAGTCCACCCAAGCTCACACCAACTGCTTCAGTGACTCCATCTAGCCACCTCATCCTCTGCCGTCCCCTTCTTCTTTTGCCATCTATTGTTCCCAGCATCAGGCTCTTCTCCAGGGAGTCCTTCCTTCTCATTAGGTGGCCAAAGTATTTGAATTTCATCTTCAGGATCTGGCCTTCTAAAGAGCAGTCAGGGTTGATCTCTTCTAGGACTGACCGGTTTGATCACTTTGAGGCCAGTACCACAAGTCAAAGGCCTCAATTCTTCAGCGCTCAGCCTTCCTTAAGGTCCAGCTTTCACAGCCATACATTGCAACTGGGAAAACCATAGCCTTGGACTATACGCACTTTTGTTGGCAGGGTGATGTCTCTGCTTTTTAGTATGCTATCTAGATTTGCCATAGCTTTCCTTCCCAGAAGCAAGTGCTTAGTACAATCACAAGTTCCTACAACTGGTTCTCAGCTGAACCTGCATTTTTTGTTTTCAGACATCAAGGACATCTAACATTTCATCAATCTGCCAATGCCCTTAAAGAAAGCAATGAAGGAGTGATCCAGGAATGAAAAAACATAACCTTAGATTAGTAGATGCACAGGTCAGAGACAGGAAGAAAAGTGACAGCCATCTCACTTGTATCTCAGTAAACAATAAATGTTGCAATGCCAGGGAGATGAGTCATGCCCTCAACTGTGAATTCATGTCAGAAGTACAGGACAAACACAAACCCCAAACAACTCAATCTGTTCTAAAAGTAATTTGCAAAAAAGTAGGGTGGGTTTTTGGAAACAAGACCTAGCACTGAAATAGATTGAGAAGAGTGTCATGTGTTACATCAGAATGTGAAGTACAGTAGCACCACAATAAGTTCTCATATAGGTGGCCCTGGTTAAGAGAACTATCTTTTTATTTATAACTTGCCTTTTTTGTTATGGTTGATCTTTTATTGTGTTTATAGTTTACTGGGATCCTTAAAGTTCTATCTTTGTGTACTAACTTGGTATTGTAATATGAAGGGCAGCATAAAAATAATGTATTCTATATATATAATTGCATTGTTTTTCATTTATGTCCAATCTTAGCCTGTGAAGCAGGGTGGTTAATGAAAATATATGAACTGTATAAAAATATATAAATTTTATATAAACCAGAAAGCTAGTGTAGTATAGTGGTTAAGAATGCAGGACTGGAACTCAGGAGATCTGGTTCTAGATTCCACTCAGCCATGGGGCTGACTGGGTTGGTCTGGGCCAACCACAGACCCTCAAGCCCAATCTGCCTCACAAGATGGCTGTTGTGAGGCTAAGATTCAGAGGAGGAGGGGAATTATGTATGTCTTATTGAGTTCCTTGAAAGGAAAAAGGTGGGACATAAATATAATCAATCAATAAAAATAATATCAGTGCCAAGCTGCATGATACTGCAGTCTTAGGGTCTGTTCTATAACTGAGGTACCACAACAGGGAATGCTCCTCTCATTGTCAAATGATGATTGAAGAAAAGCCTTCCCTGACAATCTTAATAACCTTGTTCATAGGACAACACACCACCCACATTGGGCTGTTGTAACATCCAAACCCTGCACTTATTTACTTATTTTTGCAAACAAATTACCCTGGGAATCCACGGCTTTTTGTTGGGCTGTTCAGAATGGCTTGTGTTTGGGGTAGCTGGTCGTTGCTCTGCTGGATTTAGATGTCATATCATGATGGGTTCTCAGGAATAGCTAGACTGGCAACCCCAGCAGACTAACTGCAGAAAAGGTGCTGAGTTAGGGACCAAAGAATCAAGGAGTTCAGCTGCAAAGGTGCCTGGCCTACATGCTGGAAGGCATGTAGGAGTACTGAAGGAGCAAGGGGGAAACTAAGCCATGGAATGCTGCAGAGCACCCAGTCATCTGTCAGCTTAGTGACAACCTTATTTTCAGGGCGGTTTTGCTTGATGGGTAACTCACCTAATAAGGCATTACTTGTTAATGCCTAAATGTTGTTGTAGGGTAGGATTTAGTAACTAGACATCTAGTCGCCCCCTCAGTACCAGCTGAGCCCTGCTATAACAGAAGATGCAAGAGAAGGCTGTGGAAACACAGCTTATTGGCAGTCCACTTTTTGGGCTGGGAAAGGGGGAGACCTTCTTGGCTACCTCTCTCTATTCTCTCTTCAAAGTAACATTCCTGTAAAATCCAGCAGCTGATGACCAGTTGTAGACTCTGCATAGGAAGAGAGGTTTTTTTCTCTGTAAGGCACATGTTATGTCTTTATAGCCTTACACCAGTAGAGGGAGTCTTACACCATCCCATATAAATAGTTCAGCAAAACCAACTGCATTGGCCAAAATTGCAGATGTTTATGTTAACCTCCATGTACACATTTCAAAACAATGCTTCATATATTATTCTCTTTACCACTAGAGTAGAAGGGGTGCATTCTATAAGGCCGACTTTCAGGTTTTTTTAAGGATTTTATAAGAGTGGCTAAAAAATTTGGATGGCTGGGCAAAGGACTGTATCTGTCATTCTAGTAAAGAGATCTTTGTCAATTAATCCTGTGAGTTTTACTTAATTATTTTACAAAAACTGCACAAATTGCACATAAAGAAAAAAGTATATTTTTTTAAATGATACATGCATCTGTTGCAGTAGCCAATACCTTGGAATACCTCATTTAATATAAGTTGCAAGTCTTTGTATATTTTTTAATATACTACCTATTCCTAATACACACAAGGTAGTTGGGCAGCTTAAAAGAATGGCACACAATCTAACACACAATACAAAAAGGGGAATGGGTAGGTATGGAAGAAAACAAGCAAATCTGGGGGTCAATTTTACGCAATGTTAGAGGATTGTTATGGTAACAAAATGGAATTGTGTGTGTGTGTGCAGGGATTGTTCTGTAGGCATGTAGCACTGCTCCCCAGGCAAGCTGTCAGAGTAGGCCTGCTATTTCACTGTTTTATATACTGTTGGACATAAATGTGCAAAAGCCATTTTCAGATATACTGTAGATGTCACAAACACTATCCATTGTGACACTTGTACAATTATAGCACATGTGGTTCCTACAACTGTAATGGACAGGGGAGTGAGGAAAAATTTCTCCAGCAACAGATATTACTATCTACTACTGATAACATTTGATTTTCCTTTTTCATGTCAGAAGTCATTTTCCTGCACGCACACAGAGGTATCTGAAATCAGTTCACAGAACTTTTCTGTTTTAGGCCTAACATGTATTGCAGACAGAGGGTTTGGGTCATGATCTCTCAATAGTGAAAGTCGACATGTATTCAAAACCAGTCTTCAATATTATTGTGGTATCATTAATCCTTAGGTGAGCCATGGCACTGAAAATCAGATTGCAGTCTTAGATCCGGGGAACCTCCTACATAAATGAAGCCCCACCTCTGACCAGCAACTGCAGGGAACTAAAAGTAAAGAGTAAATACTGTTTCATTCTAGAGGCATAAGTTTGTCCCAGTTGTCTGAAAACAATGCTGAATGTAGGAGAATTATTCATGTTGCAGAACAATAATTATGTGCTTTTGAACCCCAGAAAATGGTGGTAACACATATTTTGGATTCCTGATATCCTACAGTTTAAAATCAAGTTTCTAGTTCTCATTGCTGAAGCTCTCTGCAAAGAATCAATGGTATTTAAATGGAGGAAGTTCATTGCCTTTTATACTTCTGCTTTCCTTTGTAAGCTTTCCACTCTTTCCTCCTACAGAATACTTTCCTTTCCTCTACCTCAGAAGCCCCCATCCCACACAGATTGCATTCAAAGTATCAAAAAGCAGGTTCAAAGAGAAAGTAGACAGATTTTCATATTCTGCAAAATAAGCACTTCTGTATAAATATCCTTGTTTGGAATACATTATATTGGAGGAGACACATGCTCGGCATATGAATAATTCTATATTTTGCACAGTGTACGTTTATGCAGGGGGAAATGGGGAGGGAAACTGGGGCTTAGCTGACAATGACATAGCTTCATTTCGCTCCCCGCCATCCCATCCTCCCCCGAGGCCAGAAAAATCTGGGCCAACTCCAGCACAGATCTCTTCCCCCCCCCCAACAGCCAGCCACTGCCTGCCCGCCCCCTCACACACACACACACCCTGACACAGACACACTCATCTCTTGACAAGGAGAGCTGGAGGAGCTTCTGTGAAGCTGTTACCATGGCAACTCTACTGTCCCACTAGGCAAGAAATCATACAGAGGCCCAACTGCTAGCTAATCCCCTGAGGGCAGGGGGAGGATGGGGAGGGGAGATTGGGGGGCTGCGGAAGGACCACCTGAGCATTCACACCCTCACAAAGTCACACTGCATTTGCCCGGTGATGCTTGATGCTAACGCTAACCGTTCTAGCTACTCCCCAGTCTCACAACAGGGATGGCTCTTTGCAGATCTCCATACCCTCCCCTGACATGAACAGCAAAGGGTTGCAGGGATCGGCTAAGAAGCAAGAATAAGAAGAATAAAAACAAGCAGGTTCAGACTTCTGAATCAGTTTTTCCTTATGGCACAAAGTCAGGGTTTTTAAAACCCTTCTCCCAGTGTGTTAGATCCCCTAATGCTGCTCTTACTAAGAAACCAGAACAGCATTAGGGGATATAAGAAACCAGAGATGTGGCCACAGATCTCCCAAAATCATGACCAATCTTCAGATGCTGAAGGAACAAGGGTGTGCCATGTTAACCCTTGCAAATTGCAGGCTGCATGGAGCCTCTGGACTGGCACAGGACTGGTGTGGCATCTTTACAAGGTGTCCACTTCTGCTCTTGTCTGGTCAATAAAGATATCTGCCTGTTGCTGCTGCTCAAGCCATTGACCACAAAGATCCACCTGCACGCTCAGACTCCCTATTCTCCAATGGTCCCTATGTATAAGGGGCAATTCCTCTTTGCAAGGATCTTTTCCAGGTAATCTACTGCCCTATTTTATCCCTGTTTTAGAATTAGGTTATGCTTTCCAAATGTAGTATGAAGTGTGAGTTGGTGGCATTGTTTTTGTTTCCTTTTCTTCTCACCTAGCCCCCTAGAGAAAAGAATTTTCTCTCCAAGTATTCTCCACCAATTTCTTGTGTCCCTATTACCTCCAACCCCATCCCACAAGGTGAAGGATGCAAAATGCTGGCCAAGCTGCCAACACAGTTGCAGTGGCTGCAAAAAACCACCAATACAAGCCTTTGGAAAAAAAGAAAGACGCTATAGGACTGTCTCTGCTAAAGGTGAACCCCACCCTTAAGAAACTGTTTAAGATTTTCCCTCCCCTGATGCAATTTGGTGAAAATATATGTGTTCCCCACTGCACCTAGTTATTTATGTGGCCACAAATTAAGTAGAGAATTTTAAGAGGGCCTTTGTGTACATTTTAACTGCCTTCTCTCCCAGTTAAACCCCAGGGGAATCACATTTTGTCAAGCATACATGCATGCCATATATGTGTAGTCAAGACACCATGGTACACATAGCCTACCATTTCAGTTAGTGATGTTCATTTTGAACTGCTGATTGCATATTACAGATGTCTGCTTGAATTAGAGAAACCAAAACCTTCTTTGCTTCTACATGGGTGCAAGAAAGACTACTGCAGCGTAAATGAACACCACGTTCAACAACATAGAACAGTGTGTCTTTGTGTGGGTGGGTGGGTGATGGGGGTGCAGAAATCACAAGCGATCCTTGTTGTAACACCCTTTTCCTCACACCTATATCCCCTTTTTGAAGTGACTGCATCAAGTAACTGCTGCAGGTTGCCCATTCATCTGCATCGGGTCCCAAAGTAAATGAGGTGGGCTTCCTTGCTGAACCCTGCACACCAGAAGAACCTCTCCTCTAAGGCAGCAGAGAAACCTTCTAGACATGCAGTCCTCCCAAATGGGGGGCTCCTAGTGCTAATGGTTAAAAGGTTTCATGCAGCCATTCCATCTTTTCCCATTTAACTTTTTTTCCTGGTAAGCAAAGGGAAAACACACAGGGCCTAGGGAAAACACAGGAGAGTTACAGGAGTAACTCATTTAGTGTGCTGTACTGTTTCCGGGACTGAGATGCGAGTTCTAAGACTTGCTTGGTCATGAAACTCACAAGGTTACTTTAGGCCAATCACTGTCTCTCAGCTTAACCTACCTCACAGGTTGCTGTGAGGATAAAATCAAGAGGAGGAGGCTTAAGCTGCCTCAGGTTCCTTCAGGAACAATAGATAAATAAAATAGATAATTCCTCAAGAAATAAAATAGATCTAGACTTCTTGTAAAAAGCCACAGGTGAGGCTTTCAATCAATAAAATGATAAAAAGCTCATCCAGAAGTACCCTGGTCTGAAAAAAACACAGTAATGTTTTGTTTTAATTTAGACTTAATTTTCAGTCCAATGCACAAAATACAACCTTTAAAATTAATTCCATTTTGGCCATTGTTTTGCTGCTGGTGGTGGGAAATACCCAGCAGTGAATCTGACACCAACTGAAAACAAAAATTGATACTGTATAAATGCACCTTTTTCTCCCATTAACAAAGTGGCAGTACCATTCCACATCCTCATCTTCATCAGGGAGGTAAAGAAGTCTTAAGCAAGGGGCAGCATCTCCTTCCTGTGGGTAACTTTATGCTCCATTCCCTGGCAAAATGGCAGGAGCTGCTTTCAGGAGCATCTGCCTGGGGCAAGTGTCTCAGTTCTGCAGTAGACAGATTAGCCTTGCTTCCTGCTTACTCCCACCTCTAACTTTGCCATCATCATAATTAATGTAGCACTTTTTAAAATTGGCCAGATGTTTTACACTCCTGCTGTATTATTTAGCATCCCAACTTTCCACTTTATGGAGTATTGCCTTGCTACATGTACTAGACTGAACTAGATAGCCTTTGGGTTCATCCCAGTTCTATAGAGCTGATATTACCATTCTAAAGATTATGGAAATAAAAATGTTATGGTAGCTACCAAAGACAGCAAATGCAAAGGAGGAGGAACAAGATGGGGTGGAAAGAGGTATTTTCTTACCAGTTTCTCTACATTGACCAATCCATCCACCAAGGTTTTGCTAGCTTCATGCAAAAATGTCAGATCTGAAAGAGTAAGCACAAAAAAAAAGAAGGGGAAAAGTGAGGAGAGAAAGGACTGGAAGCCTCACAATAGTTACTTTCTAATTTTTAAAGATGCCTGGTTATAACCCTGGCCGGGAACTCAACCTTCCTGCTCTTAGGTGCTTGGGATAGATTCTGGTAATTAAATGACAGGAATAAGGAGACACTTCTTTTAATTCTTACTATTACAACCAAAATAAATCTTATTATGATGTGGGCTGTGTACATTTATTTATTTATTCTATTTATTTATTCAATGCATATGCCGCCCCACTAGCCATAGGCTCTCTGGGCAGCTTATAACATATTAAAATCCAACAACATAAAACAATACAAACACAATATAACATTTGCTACAAAGACGAATAACAATAAAATCAGTAAATAAATTAACAGAATTAAAACCAAATAGGAGAAAAATAGAATTAATAAATACTAAATGTGTGAGGAGCGCCTATATACTACAAGGACAAAGTGAGGCAGGTGGGAAAGTTGTGCACATATGTCTGTGTGCATGTACATGTATGTATGAGCCCACCCCAGGATCATATTCGGTGGGGGCTGTGCCCCCCAGTATTCAGCTTTGTTTTGTGCACTTCAAAACAATATCCCTGATAATCTGTGTATAGTAAAATGTAAAGGATGCACTGCTTGTTCCTTCAAAAGGTGAGCCAAACTTGCTCCCTAACCCACTGGTAACCTCAGATCTTAGAAATCAGATCCCTTCATCTGGATCCAGTCTGGATTCTATTTCTTTGGCCTTTCCCAATTGGATATTTCCCAGATGTGTTGGACTGCGTGGTCTCAGGCCTGCTGCTGGCTTGGGATGACTGGTGTTGTGGCCCAACATGTCCACAGGACACTCATTTGGGTATTGCTGCTCTGGAGTATGCCAAAACGATGGGAAATGTCTTTAAGAGGGAGGTGTCATTACTTCAGATGTTCTTAGTTTACCATTAAACCCAGATTAGGACAGCCAAGACAGCTTCTGACACTCTGCAGTTCAAGAAGAGCAAGAGCCCGGGCCACAGCAGTCTCACTCACCTTTTAGGATGAGAGGCACAAAGGGAATAATAGGGGGCTTCATCCTAGACAGGATTTCTCTGTAGCTTTTATGGTTCCTGCAGGGATCCTGCAGTGCAAAAGAAAAAAGGCACCATTGCTTCTGGACCACAGGAAGATTAAGAACTAACTTTTGTTGCCAAAGGATGGTTGGAGTCATAATACTAGAAAAACCCCTAACACGGTCAAGCAAGCAGATGTATGAAAAGATAAGATGTGTTTTAACTTGTTAAAAATGAAGAAAACCTGATAGGGTTTAGACTGTTCAAAGTTATCCCTGCCATCATGGAATAGGGATAGAAACCACAAGGATTCTTTCAAGCTAAAGGGCAGGAAACAAAAGGAGGAGGGAAAAGTTAAGGCTTAGTTTTATCTGTAACCCTTAGGATGGAAAATGTATTCCCCACCCCAATTTCCTATTCATTTAGTCGTTTCTTTATCCATGCAGTAGTTTGCAAAACTTTCTACCATCAGAGAATCCTCTTCACACCAATTTGTCTGAGAAGTAATTGAAACATGTTGCAGGGGATTCTGAGTAATGCTCTAGGCTCACATTCAGGCACTGGCTAGGCTTGTTGGGCCTTGTTCATTCTAGGTTGCAAGCTAGAACTTACCCAATTGTATCCCACATGTGGTTGCACATTTGCAAGGGAAGATCAAATGGTATGGGCCTCTCCTTCAGGGAAGCTGCCCACCTCTAGCAGGCTTCTCACTAAGAACCCCAGCGAGCTTCCATGGAGCTCCAGGTTTCCCTTGAACACTGCTTGGAAGCCATTGCATTAGGAAGGTTGGTGCAACGTTTCACACCCAAAACTGAGTTCACTGAAGGGCAAAAGATCCATGTTTCATCCTGATTGGTGGGGGCAGGATAAGGAAAAGTAGTAATTTCCCACCCATGAATTTCATTTGTTGTGCCCCACTTTGGATTAGAGTTCATGATGAAAAGAATAATAAGTCACTTGTTTACATGTTTGCACTGTATATTTCCGATCTGCTAAAAATGCTACACATTCATTATCTCAGTGATTGTTACCAAGCCCTGTAATTTAGGGTTCTTCTTGATGAACCTTTTATTGTGCCATCATCCTGCCCTATTCACATAACATTGCAGGGGGTACAGATGTCCTCTTCCACTTGCAATCTTCCATGGTTTTCCCACTGATTCTTTTATCTTTTTTCTTGCCACAAAAAGTACATTAAGGAGAAAAAGATGGAATCATTGCACAACGTTTTTGGACCGGTAGTGCTAGAAGGAATCTAAAAATACCCTTAGAAATGGTTTAAACTGAGAGAAAAAGACAAGCCCCGTCATGTGCTTGCCACATTCTGCAGTCAGTTGCCTATGCAAAATGACTGTAAAATGTGGTAAGCACATGCTGCAACAAACTGTGGGTTAATCAACCCAAGATTTACCACTGTTATATAGGAATCAGGTCTCTGGCTTGTCCATAGATAAAGGGGGAATTCATGGCTGAGATTATATTTGCACTGGGAACTTTCTAACCCATGGGTGCTTCTAGGCAGGGTAATAACTATCAGAAGGAATTATGGCACTATTTATCTCTTTTCCCCTTCTTTCTTTCTCCCTTTTTTTCTTCTCTCTTTTTTTATGGAAAGCAAAAAGACAGAAGAATTGATAGGAAAATCATGGAGAGCTGCAAGAGGCAGACCTTCATGAAAACCTCCTAACTCTCTGGGAATGAGGCAGGGTGGCAGCAAGATAAATGATTCATGTGCCAGGACCTGTGTCTCATGTTCTTAATCACCACTTTACACTAAGTTATTTCTAACAGAACTTACAGTTAGGTTCTCGAATTTCCGAAACAGGTTCTTAAATTTTCCTGGAAGCTTCTGGAAAACAAACAAACAAAATATATTCAGAGAAAAAAGTTCCAAAATAACAAGAATGGAATAGAAAACCAAACCAAAGTTGTCCATTCTATTATGTGTGAGATAATCTGTACAGGCAAGGGAGCTGCTGTGTATGCCACAAAACATAGGTGTGTATCTTTTACATTTTGCAGAACATAATCTGAGCAGGCTACAATATATGGAGAAGGAAAGCATGCCTTCTACCATTTTATCTTCCCACTGCCATGACCAAAGAAAAACTACTTCTGCATGAAGAAAATGCATAATGAGTGTCACAAGTGCCCTAGTTCATAATCCGTTTATAATTTTAACTGGGCAGCCAGATGTACTGTACAAAACCAAACCAAATTAAAACTTCAAACTTATGCCCAATGTCACAGAATTGTATTTAAGATGCATTCTGAAACTCAACATATCCCATGTAAAATTCTAAGCACTAGGGGTAAGGGAGAACATTCATCTGAACCTCAGCAAGGGGAAAATCAGCAGGGGAAGCAACCATGTGGTAGAGAAAAAACCAAGGGCATAAAGAATTCTGCCCCACTTTCTCCTGACACCTCTCTACTTACTATTCTATCCTTTGCAGGCAATCTTTCATGCCCCTCACCAAGCTGGCTGGGCTACCATTACATTTGCACAACTTCCCCAATTGGTTTATTTATTTATTTATTTATTTTTCGATTTATATCCTGTCTTTTTCCTACAAAGGACTCAAGGCAGCTTACATCTCCTCCTCCATCTTATCCCCACAACAACAACCCTATGAGGTAGGTTGGGCTGAGAGTCTGTGACTGGCCCAAAGTCACCCAGTTGGCTCCATGGCTGAGCAGGGACTAGAACCCAGATCGTCTGAGTCCCAGTCCCATGCTCCTAACCACTACACCACACTGGCTCTCCAAGGTTTCCCTTGGATTCCCTTGTAAAACTTCCCCAATTAGTTCCCTAGGATTGGTTTCAATCCTAGTCAACATTTGGAGGTCAACCAATATTTGGCGGGACATTTAGAAGTATGTAATATAAGAAGAGTTCCTGGTACTATTTCCACTATCCAGTTCAATAACCGATGTCCTGATCTTACGTGCGCTTACATGTGAGTATGTGGAATTGAACACAGTGTTTCCTCTGCATAAACATGTAAAGGATTATGGTTTGTGGCCATAAGCATGTGCATACTTAAATGGAAGCAAATTTGATTGATCTTCATAATACTTGTATACAGCATTGCAATGCATATCCTTAAAAAACTCTACACACATTTATAGGATTCTTTTCTATAGTTTTCTTTGAAACAACACAAGAATCACTCTGTAGGAAATAGTATAAATCACACGTGCAGTTGAACCACATAAAACAAATGTATAAGTTCATGTTGCACTATATGCACACAGTTGCATATGCATTTGTCACATGTGATAGAACTACATACTACCAATTACTTTGATGACTTAATATTAATTTTAATTAAAATGGCCTTCCATTAAAAACAGCCTGTTTGGCAGGGTTGATTTCAGAGCCATCTGGTGCTCCAGGGCTTGAAACAACTGACTTCTGGTCCTGAGGCTGGAATGTAGCCTCTCAAACTAGAAGGGAACAGAGAAGCACAACATTGGTCCCTCCAACTGGCAGGCAACATGAAGCCTCCAGACTGGATAATGTGATAGAAATACTAGGAGCCTGGCCATCTGTCTCTGCTGGTCAACAGCACGGTGCCTTCTGCCTGCTGCACTTCAGGGTTCAACTCTGGCTCATGTCCAAAATTCCAGTTCTGTCACCAGAAATCCAAGGCACTCCAGGGTTTAGAACTAGGTAGTCAGCTATGGTGTCAGCAGGCCTTAACCAAGATAATAAGCTTGAAGACTTCAATGTATATTGTCTACCCCCTCATCTATCCCAGCAGGATATATAAGAGAATAAGTTGCTTATGTGATGGGAAAGCATCTCCTACTGCCCTATGGTAACCTCTTGGCTCATTTTGGGATGGATGAACCAACCCAACCAATTATGCCAAAGGGGATTTGCCTTGTGCAATGAGTCAGCCAAGGTGTTGGTGTTAGGTAACTCTACCACACTGTTTGTTTCTTATGCAATTATTTGCCTAACAACAGGCAGTGCCCTCAACACCCAAGGGTGTGGCAGGTTCATTTCATCACAAAGGAAACCCAGGACTCTTCCATCCTGAATTGTTGAACTATTATTAAATTTAAAAGCATGCTTTAAATTTACAGGCTGCCTCTCCACTTTAAAAAAAAGCAGTCAATGGCTCACAAAAATCTGTGCTGTTTTTTTTACAACACGGCACAATAGCAAAACAAATGTGAGCTGAATCCAGAAGAACATAAGAACTGCCTTGCTAGATCTGATCAAGAGCCATGAACACTAGCACTATTTATCTAACACCTCAACCAATGTACTCACATGATGGCTTTCCCAGTAGTTTGTTCCCAAAATCATTCAGTATTCAGATATAAAACAACCTGGGGGTTGCTTAAACCACAGTGGGCTGTGGCTGATCCCTAGTGGGATTTGCACAATCAACACCTGGCTGTGGTTTGTGATGTAATGTAGATCCAGGAGCTGTGAGTTACCCAAAGATTAACAAGTCTCACAGAACCCAGCAACAGAACATGACCTTTGTCAGGGTTGTTTAACCATCCAAAAACCAACAGCCCCTGGGTTTACACAACATGACAAACTGTGGCTGAATGCTGAATGTGCAAATCCCACCCAACCTGAACTGGAACTCACCATATCATAAACATCTTAGGGTAGATGGTTTTGATTATGTGAAGCAGTTCCCTGACTGTCAGCCTAACCTACCTCAAAGGGGTGTGTGAGACTAAAACAGTGAGGAGGCAGGTTGTGTATGCTACTTTAGGTTCCTTGGAGGAAAAGCAGGATATAAATGTAACATTCCCCAGCCAAAAGTTTAATTTCAAGTCCTGTAGAACTCCATGGAAAAGAACGAGTTTAAGTCTCCTACAGAAATCAAGGAGACCTCAAAGTGCTGAGATTAAGTTGGCCTGTACCCTAAGAGCTTAGCTCAGCAGCAGCCATAGTAACTGGAAGCACCTTTTAATCCAGAAGAGTGGAAAACCTGGCAAAACAAGATTATCTTCACTTGACATGGCAAATTTAGAGTGACTGCACCTGATTATGGATAGTACAAATGTGTAACAACACCCTGGTCTTGAATATTGATGAACCTAACATATCAAAAGAAGATCCTAATTAGCAGATCTTCAACCACAAGCAGGTTTGTTTGGGAGAAGATATCTATCTCCTGAGGCAGAGTAGGCCAAAACCACTGAGGACTTAAAGGCAAAGCATTTTATGTAAGCCAACTTAAAATTAGGCTGGAAAAGGAAAAAAAAACAGCACTTCGAAGCATGAACAAAAGTTAAGCGGCTGCCTTGGGCTATGTTTGAGACAAGGAATGGGGGGTCTCCACACCCATATCCAGCTAACTGGAGGATGCACCCACTAGACGTATCAAACACCATGTGTTGAGATCCTGCTTTATATCCATTGTTGGAACCATCTCACCAGAGAATAACGTTGCTTCCAGAAGTCTAGATGTTTCTTGTTTATCTCCCTGTACAGTGATGACCCAGTTTAACAGTCGAGATTATGCAAAATTATAGGGAGGAGAACAACAAATGAAAAAGGCTTTCATAAAGTATGTGTGCCCACAACTCCTGGTAAACAGGAAAGATGGCTATTGAAACAGGACTTGAAACAGAGTGAATATGGGTGGATATAAGAGAGAAGGAGAGAGAGAGTATATTTGTGCATGTGTGTCACAGAGAGGGAGAGAGAGAACAAATGCAACACAGTTGTTCTGGAAAAGCAATCTAACAAATGTACATCAACAGAACTGTGAGCGTTTCACATAGGAACATCTTGTTACTTGTCTAGCCATGCATGCTAAGAATCTCATTTTTTAAACTGATGTACAAAAAGCAGAACTAAAGCTTCTTGGTACCAGTGAAGCTTTGCTTCTCTACAATTCTCACCAGGTGGCTAGGTGGAATTCAAATAGTGGTTCCATAGAACTTTTTACCCAGCAATGCCCTTCACCATGACCAAGATCCTTCTATAAAGTTTACTTAAAAGTAAGCTTCATTCAGCAAAGATCCCTTCCAACACTAATTAAAAGCTTTTGTTTGTGGTTCAGCCAGTTTTATTGTTTCCTGTTGAGCATGGCTAAAAATTTACTGATGAATAGGCTCTCTTAATTGCCTCTTATTGTCTTGTGAAAAGAACTTTTAATTGTCAATTTCCTCCCATTATTTTTTTCTTTTTTTATGAAGCAACATTAAAATAGGAGGCAAGATATAATTTAAACCCCTACTTAGCCATGGAAAGAGAAATGGAAAGTGAGTATTAGTTAAGGCTACAATCCCTTACATGTTTACCTGTTAGTAAGGGCCCATTTAGCACACTGAGGCTTTCTTACATGCATAGGCTTGTGCTGTAAGAGAAGCTATACAAAGGGCAATTAGGAGGCTAATCATCCATAATTGCCTAACCAAGCTCAACACTATGCAATTAACCAGGTTTAAGCTGTGTAGAGTACCTTTAAAAAAAAAAAAAAGACACCCTGTGAAAATCTCAACAGGGCTTTGTCTGTGAATACTGGACAAGCTGCTGCTGCTGCATTTTTAAAATTATTTAGAACATGTATATAATATCATCCTTCATTGTATTAAATTTCAGCAAGGTATTCAAGCGAAAAGAATAATATAAAAGCCAGCAAAATAAAAAACAGACAATACAGCAATTAAAATCCTAAATTAGCATAAGTCAAAATGCCTAGGTAATTAAAAATATTTTTTGCCTATTGCTTCAAGTGTTGGTACAGGTCAACCTCTTAGAAAAAGTGTTCTATTATTAGGGTATCATTCTAAAAAATGTTACCACAAATCAGATCTGGAAAAAGACAGAAAGGCAACACTGGAAAGCCACCATTTGTCAAAGGCATCATCTGGATTCTTCGAAAACAGGAGTGCACAGGGGTGGCCATCTCAGAATGATGTGTGGAAGCAAACTGGGTTGAATAAGGGGAAATACTGAGACTGGGAGGGACATGGGCCCCCTCCCCTCCCCTCCCCTCCCCATTCCCCACTGCCCTGTGAACAGGAGAGGACAAGCACAGTGCAGCCATGTCTCCAAGCCTCTTCCGCTGGCTTGGCTTTGCTGCCTGGGCCAGGGACCCTCCTCGCCTCTCAGAAGCCATTAGAACCAACTGCTCTGTGAGCAGAAGAGGAAGCAGCAGCAAATTATCATCACTGCCACTTCTTTAAACAGCCTATTTTTGCTGCCTCAATTATTATGCACCCAAAGTATGCCACTCCGGGAGCCTTGCTGGCAGAGCTGCCTCAACACTGCTTTGCCCGAGGCAGAGCAGCAAAACACACCACATCCCCACTCTTCTCCACTCCCTTATCAAGGTGTACAGCACCCAAGGCTGGCTTAAGTGTTTATCCCCATCCCTGGCGATAAAACACAATAATAATAAATGCAATATATAGCAATGGGTTTCCCTGTCATCATGCCCAAAATCAGCTGCCTGAGGTGGCCATTTCGCTTTGACTGATGTCTGGGCTGGTCCTTGATTTTCAACTGAATAGCAGGTTAAAAATGCTTTCAATAATTACAAAAGATGCATTTATGCTCAGAAACCAGACTCCAAGCAAATTTTCCAAAGAGGTCTGAGATATCACCCCACCACTCCTGATATCTCCATGTTTCCTCTTTCTATATAGATCACTTGTTCCTTAGCAGTACACTGTTAAATCCTGCCACACTGTTCCAGTGTCTGGGTCTCAACTTCTCATGTTTTAAAAAGAGGGATGTTTCTAGTCCATAAGACTACCAAGACAAACCTTTTACCTCCCGTAATTATTTTTTAATACCTTTTGGCCAAATTATTTAAAAAGTACAAGCTCAAAAGGTTAGCACAGGGGGAGTGGAAGCTATTCAAAATTCAAGTTGTTATACAGATATGCTGAATGTGTCTGGCTTGGAATCTGATTCTTAAAACATTTGTTCAGAAGCAATCCCACTAATTCAATGGAATATCATTCCTGGTGCTTGAACTTATTTTCTGAGATGGTCCTGTTCCATGTTCCACAAGTGATGAAGAGCAGAACTTCTTCCTGAACCTTCCTACCCAGAGAAGCTCATTTTACTGGTTCTTGAGAATAGGAATTGTTATGACAGGGCTTCTCTGGTCTTTTTTTGCAGAACTGGTTTTGTCCTTGCAGTATTATCTAAGCTGTGCATTGTATTAAGTTTGTTTTGTTTTTGTTAGCTGCCTCAAGGTCTATTATTGGCTCAACTGGTACAATACAATGTCAAAATAAAGCCTCTGATTATACAACTGAAAAGCTAAGGTGCAGAACTTTGGTGGGTAAATTACACACACAACCAGTGTTCACATGCCTATACAAATAAATCAGACTCCCTGCTTCTCTTCTTACCTCCCAGGTGAGACGCAAACGGCTGACAGGTGCGTTGTTCAGCCCTATAACCACAGCATAGAATGTTAACATATCCTGGTTCTGTTTACATCTGTGAAGAGGGAAAAAAGTGAGGTGGAGATAGCTAAGAACTAAGGCAGCAGAAAGATCAAACTTGAAAAGCATCAATTGATTTCACCACTTTGGGTCCTTCAACTGTGGGCTGAAGGAGCAGCTTTTCCCCAACACAGTTAGTGGATTTCTACTCTAAAAGTCAAGCAAGTCTGCTAGGAAAAATACCAAATTGCAACCCTACTGTCTGACCATTGTACTTGGCCTACAGTTGTCAATCTAGAAGGTCCTTTTATCTTTGAAAGACTACATTTGAAAACCAGTTGTTGATGGGGGTTTGTGAGCCCTTTTCACTCGTGTGTTCAGTGTAGAACACCTAACATTCTTTTGAGACTAAAGAAATAACTCAATTTAGAGCAGTAATAAACTAGGGAGGAAAATGGCAGCAGTGTCCTTCATGAAATCCACAAGCTGCAGCTCCTGCCTTCTACCAAATTTAGCCCAATTGTGACCCTCTCTGCAACTAAGGGGCCACCACAAAAGGTCAGAGGTTAGGGCCCCTTTGCCCACACTCTAGCTGGAACATTGCTGCTTAGTAGTATTTGAGGTCGAGCATCTCCCCCAATGCACTTCCAAGAAAACATCATGATAATGCCCGATCTCTCCTTCTAGCCCTGCAAGCCTTTCTGCCACAGTATGCCCCAAATGTGTGTGTGAGAAGAAAGCCCAAACAGTAAAACAGCTGCCATGGATTATCAAAGGCAGCCTGGGTGACAAGTCTTTGACTTCACTTGCCGTTAGTGCTGAGAGAGCCAAACTGAGCATGCTGGCAGAGAGGAACTACCAGTGGCTGAATGTACTCATAGCAAAGATGGAAAGAGAGAAAAAGGAGTACAAGGACTTGTATCTGATAAAAGATTACAACTCTGCAAGACCAATATATGCAAGTATATAGTAATCTGCCCAATCAAGTCCCAGCATAGCCTTCCTTATAAGCAGTTTGACCAATTCTCCTTTATATTTATGTCTTAAATGCAAGTTGCTTCCAGGCTACAACTTATTAGCATCATTTTTCTGTAATCAGCCTGAACAAGAATGAAAGCAATGGCTTTGTGTGGGACTGGACTTAATATAACATGGTAAACCTCATCTCCATGGTCAAGATCCTTGGTATAATATTTGTACATAAATTACAGCCTGCTCAGCAAAGATCTGCTATAACTATAATTGGAAGCTTCTTTTTGCAGCTTCTGACTTTAATTGCTTTCTAGTTAGTCAGTTCCTTTTCACCATACACATGACTATATTAATTTTTCGCACATTTGTCCCTGCCTTTACTACAATGCAATGTTGTAGTATACAAGAAATGAAAGGAGAAATTACAATGTGTGGAATCTAGTAACTCATCAACTTACATAGGGAAGAGGAGCTGGTGTTAAAGAAAAATTAGTAATGCAGGCTGTGCTGGATAGGAAACAATTCGGTATTCTTCCCAGAGAAGGAACCTTCTAATTAAAGGGACAATTGCTTTTTGTAATTGTCTTTGACATGCTAGCACTACAGTTGCATTTGAAATAAACAAATAACAATATTAGGCCTTAAATATTAGGCCTTAAATCAAAATAAAAATATGGTCTTAAATATTAGGCCTTAAATAAAAATATTAGGCCTTAAATAAGGCAAGGGGACAACAAATAGATGAACAAAGGATGGCAGTTTCAAGATAAATGGCCTGCCTAAAAGCAGCCCCTTAATTGGCATTGGCTCCGATTTCGGGAAGATGCTTTTCAAAGCCTGGCTACAAGAAAATGTTCTAATCTGAAGATGCTAATATAGCCTTCTTTATGGAGCCAATGAGGAAAGGGAAAGGGAATCCAGCCTCATCCTTACTACAAGGTGGCAATAATTCTCCACCCATCTCACCTCCTCAGCAGCCCTCAACAGAAATACATTCACAAAGCATGGGGAAAAATATGCTGCTAGATAACAACTATTTTCTCACTGAAAATCAATGTGGGGGGCAGCAAGTGAATGATAGCAGCTCCTGTGTCTTTCTTTTTTTTTTTAATGAATCGATACTTAAAGGACAGCTCCATTTTTTCATTTGCTGTTCAAATTACTACAGTGTTTATGAGGAGAGTTGACAGCTTGTCAGAGGACCCATAATAATAGCCAGAAATTCAGCGAGTGAAATTTTCTGCATCACTGCATCTCCATACTGGCAAAGGCTGCATATGTTGGATCTCTGCCTGCTGCACAGTTTTTAAAGCCGTAGGAGGAAAGGGGATTGCAAGCCTCATTATTTCAGTTTCTGACCCTATGGTTTGTGTGTATGTATGCAGAAAAGCTTTGTTCCAATATTTAAGCGAGCAAAGGGATGCACACCCAGTAACGTTTACCACAAAGTTACTAGAGGGTTTTGAAAAAGGAACTCCATGCAGGTAACACACACCGTCTCTGGTGGCAAATTCAATACAGGGCCTGTGGCAGCAACTTAAAAACTTGTCTCTGCTTGTATGGAGAGCCAGCCCAGACCAAGCAACAAAGCATCCTTTCCTACAACTTCCACAACCCTGTCTTCTCAGGTTTTAGAATAGTTGCAGCACAGCACCTGCCTCCCCACCACTGGAGAAGGACTACTAAGTCGTAAGGCCGAGACAGGGGTAGGATGTGACTCTGTAGGAATGTGGGAAGAGCACAGTATGTGGCAGTGCATACACAATTCGTCCTGAAATGCCAGCACCCATTTTTAGGAAGGCAAAAGGGCCTATGACTAAGGTAGGATTGTTTCCACTGAAATCTCAGAAAGCCAGATCTGCAACTGAGTAAGACCCGGTCCTGCTCCTTAAGTTCCTCCAAACTAGCAAAATATAATTTTATTTATTTACGTTTATTTATTTAAAGCTTTTATATACCGTCCCATTACTGGCATAATAACATGTGCAGCTTAGTGAACACTGCAGGACAAATTCTGTAAAAGAAGAGAAGCTACAGATGACAGAGTTCAAGTGTTGCTGCTAGAGTGGCGCGTGTCTTTAAGCCAGGGATGGGCAATGTGCAGCTCCTATGTCCCACACACAGCTGAAATTCAGGTGGGGGGGGGGAGGGAGGGGAGAAAGCAGAGGTCTGCTGTTGAAATTAGGCCAAAAATGTCACAAACATTCAAAAATTCCAGATTTAGTTTTCAAGCTACATATGGCCCATTTGTGTTCCCACTGCAGTTTGCTGCCAAATTTAGATGCCAAATTCCAGATTCCCCCTGCCCTCCCCTTTGCTAGAGAAGCAGACACAACAGGCCTGGGAAGAGGAGTCCAAGAACTGGAAATTGGTCCCCAAACCAACCACTGCTGCTCATCCCTGCATTAAGGAGTAACCAAGGGCCAACCCTTCTTATGTGTGCACCCCGACCCACAATGGAAAGAAGTGTGGCACTCACACGGCTGCAACCTTGATGAACTTCTTGAGAAGGTGGGCCCGCTTCCCCAGTGACTCACAGAGCAGCACCTCCGTGGCCACCCAGTGCTGAACTTCACTACAACGCTGCAGCAGTAACTCCAGGTTGGCTGTTTCCCGCCGGCCACGTTCTCCGTGGAACACGTAGTCCACAAACTCTAGCTACAAACAAAGATGCAAAAGAGTTCATCATCAGTCCCTCTTCCCCAGGCCTGGAGCAAAAGCAGGAATGCCTTCCTCTAGCAGCCACAACATCCATTCCATTAGTTCTCTTCTTCCCTTAGTCGTTTTCATACATAACAAGGATGGAGAAGACCATAAATCTGTACTACTTCAGTCTGCAGAGGAGTGAGGGGCCCCCATTTTTTCTTCCATACTAAAAGTCCTTTCCACACAGAAAACTAGATGCTGGAGAGAAGAGGTCTAAGCCTCGTCCTTTCCTTGTTATGCTACTTTTCTAATATGCAGGGATTTTTATTTTTATTTTGCTTTGATGTAAAAGATTGTTCAGTCACGTGAGCCACCACCTGCCTCCTGAAGTGAATAACTATGGAAAGGTGTAGAGAACTTCCCCAAGCATCTCTTCCTTTCTGAGAGCTAATTCAAATATCTAAGCACGGCCGAGTCCTTATTTCAGTGCATGTGTGTCTGAATGGGCCCTTGGTTAAACTCAGCATGCCCACAGGAAGCAGCATGCCCAGAATAATCCTGCACACAGGCCTACCACTTATCAGAATGAAGGGGCTAAAAACAGAAGACCTGTGCTGACTTCCTCATCTACCTCCATTGCATATAGTTCAATTTACCTGAACTCCATGGCATATGTTTCAATCAAGCTGAATTAAGAGTATTCAACTGAATAATAAAGAGTGTTTCCTTGTCAGCAGCAGCCAAATATGCGACACATGGGTGATGCAATGCAAGACATAATGAGATAAGAATTTAAAGTAAACTGAATTACAGATGGCAAGTGCAACATGAGGCTGCTCCTTTGGGCAGTTATTCTATGCCACACTAATACATAGTTCTGCCTTTCCGGCCTACCAGTTTAAAGGTATTTCCAGATAAGGCTTTGATCACACCATCACCCTCCTCATTCTGAGGACATCATCTTCCTTCTGCAACTCTTCCACGTTTTCCTACTGCTGCTTCTGTCTTTTTCTTCTTAACAGAAAAAAAAATCCATTAAAGAGTAAAAGATGGGAAAGCTGCATAATGGCTTTTGACCAGAAGCACTAAGATAAATTTATTTATGTATTTTAAATTATCGTTAGCATATCTTTAAGGGTAAAGGCTAAACTCTGTCAGGAAGCACCCTGAGATGATGTACACCACATGTCTTTCTTGATTGACTGTGGCTGGGCAGGAGTTCAACTCAGGGTCTTAACCTAATGTTTAACATTCCATCTATTAGGTTCTTTTTGAATCAGGGCTCAGAGAGTGGCACCTGTCTGAACTTTGGCTGTGGGGCAGTATAGAAATTAACAATAATAATAATCTGGGCTAGCCACCAACCACTCCTGAAGGCCACTCACATCCTTCCTGAACCTTTTGCAATACTTTGCTAAACCACAAGGGATTCAGATGTCCACATCAGGTTGCTAGTCGAACTCCTCACCAGCTACTGGGTGCATTAGACTTCCTCACCTCATGGACACAGCGAAACAATTCCCAATGGAAGGCTGTGAGGTGATTGGCCACATCCTCAGCTTCAACCCGGTGGATCTCTGTATCACCTGGGGAAACCTGGATTTCATCTGGAAGAGGGACCTGGAGAGAAGGTCATATTTGGGAGAGATGGAAGCAGTGTTTGTGAGAACCAAGAAGCAAAGTTGGAAATATTTCAACTTTGTGGTATAGTGGTTAAGAGCATGGGACTGGGACTCAGACGATCTGGGTTCTAGTCCCTGCTCAGTCATGGAGCCAACTGGGTGACTTTGGGCCAGTCACAGACTCTCAGTCCAGCCTACCTCACAGGGTTGTTGTTGTGTGGATAAGATGGAGGAGGAGATGTAAGCTGCCTTGAGCCCTTTGTAGGAAAAAGGCAGGATATAAATCGAAAAATAGATAAATAAATATTTATAGAGCTCAGGGAAAAAAGAACTCTTTTTTTAATTTCAACACTTTGATCACTGGGGCAAACATAACTGCAGCAAGAAACATTGTGGATTATACCAAAAAACTGATTGTTGCATCTGCATTACAAAAGGCCAGGCCAGGCCTTCTCACTGCCATCCCAAGAGCAGCAGAGAAGACAACAAGCAAAGGTATATACTCACCAGAGAAGGAAAAGTATCCTTAGTGCAGGCAAAGAGGTGGCTATTTATCCCCAGAGTAGTGAAAACACACTCTTCATTGGGCTGTAGCACAGATTTTTCTGGGATTAAGGACGAAAGGAACAAGTTACTGACTGAACTGGGATGACACAGGGCTTTTCTCATCACAATCTTATGACTTTTTCACTGAAGGAAGTTGACAGATGCATTTTGGTTCCTGTTCAGACTGAGCTGGGTGGATTTTTTCCCTCCAGCACACACACTCTTCCTGCTGCAGCATGTAGCTTGATTCACTTGTTTGAGACATCTGAAGTTACTGTATACCTGATCACAGCACAAGGTAAGCTAGATTGCATGGGAACAAATTCCAGAAATCATGTTATCAAAACATCCTGAAGAATTAGAGTTGATCTTTTGGAGCTATGATAGTTTTGGAGTTTAACTTTTCAGCCTTTCCATTCTTATAATCAGCAATCCTTCTCTCTCCAGCCCGCCATCCCACAATGTAGATACCAGAACAATAAGCCACAGAAACCCCTTGTTATTTAAACTTCCATTACTGAAAGCTCCTGTAATTCAATATTGTGATTACTCCACCTTCTACATAGCTTTCATTACCTGCTGAATTCATTTATCCAGACCTTTTATGACTGAGCCTAGCAAAGCCTTGCCAGAACTAGGCAGAATTACCCCTTTTTCCACTAGCCTCACTTCTGTATTTTTGACAGCTACCTGCCACATGAGAATTTAGCAGGTGAAGTTTTCGTCCAAGTTTCTAGTTGTTGTTGTTTCATCTCAAACCCAGCAAAAACACTACTTGCTATTTGGCGGTGTGCCAGGCTGCTGCTAAAGGCAAATGTTCAATGAAAAAGGTGGCAATCCAAGCACCATGTTTACACTAAATGATCACACTGCTACTAACTAGCTGCTCTTTTCTCTCTCCTTTTAATAATATTTAGAGAGCAATTCTGTGGTTCCTGACCGAGTGTCCCAGGGGCAATTGGATAGCTTGTACAATCCCTTCCACGGTCAGAGACTATGCTCTGACCTTAGAAAGTATAGTTGGAGAATGACCCCCTCCCTGCCCCCTAGTCTGGAGAGAACCAAACCAGCTGCTTCTGCAAGGGAGGAAAAGCAACCTCTGAGAAGAAAAGGTGAATGGCAAGGGAAGACCAGAGAGGCCAAGCTGAAGAAATCCAGCGCCTTCTTCAGCCACCTTCTCTCCCCTTTGGAAACATCCTTCCTAGATAGACTGAAAGCTCAACTAGTGAAAAGCAGTAAACAGAGATGATGGAGCAACAAAGATTGCCTCTGCTCCCACTCCAGCCCTGCTGGCTTCACCGTCAATATCCTGGGAGAAAACAGTGGCACTTTCCCCCTCTGGTTTTGCAGACAGCTGCCACTGTTCCTCTGACCCCAGCACAGCTCCCAAAGGATGGTTACCGCCTGATGATGCTACTGCCACCAGGATGAGTGCCTCCTCTCGTGTGGGCTGTTCATCAGAATACTGGAGCTTCTCAGTCACTGAGGTGAGGATGTCCTGCACAGAAGCCGAAAGGCGGCTGCGGATGGTGACATAGGAGTGGTCGGGCATGTAGACACGGCAGAAGACTGGAAAAAGACAGAGTCCAAAGGCTAGAATTGTGGCTAGCAGGGACCAGCAATTATGGTTTTACTGCTACTCATGTTTCCCAGTCTTTGGCTATGGTTGGGGACTGGATGCAGGTGAGCCAACAAGATTCAGAAAAGACCAGAGCCCTAATGATCCTGGAACAGGGAGGGGATGAAGGTTCCCAACACTGATGGAATGCAGTCCCCTCCGGCCACTCCTCCCCACAGCCTTCCTAGACTCATCACTCTGCCTGGAGATGGTGACTGTGGCAGTGGACACGGGAACTTTCTATCAGCTCGATGTGGTGGGAAGGCATCACTGGAACTCTGAGGCTAGACCACCATGAGGTGCTTTAAGTACAGCTGCCCTTGAAGATAGTTTAGAGGCTTCAGCAGGTACAAAAACTGCAGCCCATGGGTTGTTGAGAGTACAGAATACCAGTGCAGGGTCTCATTAATGCCGTCCAAGACCAAACCTGATTGTTAGGGGTAACTTATGAACAACTTAGAAGCAGCATTTCTAAGCAACCATCTCCAGCCCAACGTCCTCAGAAGAAGAATGAGGAATGTGCCATTCATTGAATCAAGTCTACAAAAGCACACAAAGAAGCATTCTCAGTGGCTGCCCTTCAGCTTTGAAATTCTGTTTACCTGGGCACTTGCCAACCTGCACGTATTATGAACACAGTATAAGATCTTTGTATTCAAATCGGCTTTTGACAGCCATGCAGTTATCTGCTCCAAATCCTTGCAGCTAGGTCGATATCAGTCTTGATTAAATAGTTGACTAATAATGAATTATTTTGGTCCTGAAGCTCAAATGAAATCATAGAATCATAGAAAGCAGAGTTGGAAGGGGCCAAGAAGGCCATCTGGCTCAACCCCCTGCTAGTGTAGGATACCAAGTTACACCAACCTACTCAGGTAATTATCCAGTTTCATCTTAAATGCCCCTAGTGTGGGAGAGCCCACCACCTCCCTAGGCAACTGGTTCCACTGTCATACTGCTCTGACAGTTAGGACATTTCCCGATATCTAGCCTGAATCAACCTGATGTTTGAACAAATTAACATCTCTCTTTGGGAATTTGGTTCCAAGGACACAGATCTTAAAGTGTGTATGGCTGAATTTCAAGGTAGTAATGCAAAGCATCAGCTTGCCAAACACGCTTGCATATATGCAGTTAGGTCCAGAGATGAAGTTGAGATCTCTAAAGATTAGCCATAGTTTTTAGTATCTCTGAGCATGTGCAGAGCTCAGATATAATAAATTCACATCACTCAATAATTACAAAATCTGGAAAAGTTTGTACATTACCCATTTTACTCTTTGAGAACCCTCAATACTTTTGTAAGTTCTTAATAATTAAACTCATTCACTTCCGTGGAGTCCAGCTCCCATTATCCCTTGTGTAGGAGTGTGGCTGAAGGGATCATGCATTCCATACAATGGGGCACCAAATCCACTCTCTTGAATCTTCAGTGAGGGCTGGGGAAGACCCGTGACTGAAGGACTGGAGAGCCATGGTTAAAAAATGTGGGTTATATAACATAAGGAGGCTCCATACATTCACATGTTTTTATCAGTTTAAAGATAAGCATTTGTGGGTGGAATTAGATTTTTAAAACCCTTTCACTTATTCAATTTTTCAAGACAATTCAAACAGAATACCATCACCAAGTCATTCCCGATACTCACTTTCATCTGACCCACGGAAAGCAACCCGCGTCTGGAGACATGAATCTATGCGCCGAAAATGCCTGAACAGGGGTTTGACTTGTTTGCTGGGTGGATGGCTTTCTTCAGTCACCCTGCAGCCAGAAGGCAAGATTGAGAAGGCAGGAGAGAGACAAGCAACGCTAGCCATAATGTGAAACCTCTTCAGAGGAGCAAGAAATTAAAGTTGTTCTGAGAATGAGTAAATATCTCTTCATTCAGTTTTTATGCAGCACTGAAGATTCAAAGGCAGTTTTGAACAGGGAAGATGGTCATGTCAGCAGGTCACAGAAACTTATTATGAGAGATACGACATTTTGGACATTCAGCCATCCTTTTCCACCAGTGTGAAGAAAGAGGGTGTCCTCTTCGTTCCACTTGCCTTGTTTCTTGTGGAGACTCACTGCACATCCCCCCCACCCCCTGCTTGTCTGTTCAGGCACAACCTTATTATTTATTTGTTGATTTATTTATTGATTTGATTTCTATCTGGCTTATTTCTCCTGAACTCAGTGGCTTATTTGCTTTCTATCTGGCTTATTTCTCCTGAACTCAGTGGCTTATTTGATTTCTATCGGACTTATTTCTTATGAACTCAATGGCTTATTTGATTTTTATCTGGCTTATTTCTTACGAACTCAGTGGCTTACAACCATCTCCTCCTCCTGCTCTCAATTTTATCCCCACAGCAACAACCCTGTGAGGTTGGTTGGGCTGAGAGCCTGTGACTGGCCCCAAGCCACCCAGCTGGCTCTGTGGCGAGCAGGAACCTCAACCCAGACCACCTGAGTCCCAGTCCCAGGCTCTTACCCACCACACCGGCTCCCACTGTTGTCCCTTTAGCAGTCAGGGAAATAAAGGGACAGGCCTCAGCCAAGAAAAGAAAAGGATAGATAGAAAACAGGAGAGGAGAGGATTCAGCACTGATACATTTATTTATTTTTCACCTCTTCATGAGAGAAAAGATGATCAGGACAGCCGATAACAGTAACTAATCCTGCTGTGTTAAAGTCAGAATGTTTAAATAGCAAAGTAGCAACCCCACACTTAGCTTTCTGGTGAATTCCACTGTTCAGAAGCACGTAGCACAGCAAAGAGCATGACTGGAAGACCCTAGTTCAAACTTCTGCTTTGCATCAAGCTTGCTGTGTGGCTGCATGTGAGCCACGATTTCTCAATTCCACTCTCCTTATCTAATATGGGGCCAGTACTGGCCTACTGTACTGGGTAGTCACAAGATTTCCCATGGTGATGTACAGGATGGGTTAAATACCATGACTATTTCCACTTTAAAGGTGAGCCTCATCCAAGCCTTACCGCGTGAAGCCCAGCCACATGGATACAGCTACACCTGGCAATCATTTTCAAAAAACCAATGCTCTTCTTTCATAAATGTTGGGGAGAGCTGTTCCTCCCCAGCATGAATATTTCTGGAAAAGATGCAACTTCCAACTAAACAAAGTAGATCTGTCATTCTAAGGCGTTGCTTTATACCATTGGGCCCATTTGTTGACTTTTACTCAATTTTGGTCCTTGCCACTTAGATTAGATTTTCTACCTAGGCCAGTTTTGTAATTTTCCTGCCTGGATTCTCTCTCTAAATAGATGGCATTGTGTTCTCGGCACATGAAAACAGGTTTCCTCCCATGGTTACAGCTATTAGGGATATGTGGCATTACATTCAGATCCATTTTCTCATTGTGGAGAAACTAGCTATAATTGGTACAAAAATGCTTTTGTGACAGACTTGGAAGAATAAGTTGATTTTTACCTTGGATCAATTAGTAGTTCCAATAATGAGTTTTTTACATTCTTTGCTTGGCAGGCTGAATAGCATTTGTCTGCTATGGATAAATGGCAGTATTTGCAGTTGCAACATTTGTCAGAATCTAGGTTTGGTCCTGCCATTTTCAAAGCTGCAGAGTCACTATTGGAATTATTTATACTGACAATTTATAAATACATATTATTTTTGAATATGAAACATGGGATCTTAAGCAGCAATGGAATTGTCCCATTTTACCCAATGGATGGTCATTTTAATGTCTTTACCTGAAGCATCTGTGGATCTCAGATTATCATGTTTTGGCAATGACCAGTTGTAACCATTTCTGAGAGGAATTTATTATGCAAATGAACTTTTTATGGAGACACTCTTTAATATTTGCTGATGCACATGTTTTCTCAAATTATCTCCCCTGCTTTCTAGAAATTAACTCACAGTGAGTACAAATGCCTCCTTCGTGCCCTTTTGACAGCTTGTTGTTGCTGTTAGTCGCGAAGTCGTGTCTGACCCATCGCAACCCCATGGACAACATTCCTCCAGGCCTTCCTGTCCTCCACCATCCCCCAGAGTCCACTTAAGCTCATGCCAACTGCTTCAGTGACTCCATCTAGCCTCCTCATTCTCTGCCATCCCCTTCTTCTTCAGCCATCTATTGTTTCCAGCATTAGGCTCTTCTCCAGGGAGTCTTTCCTTCTCATTAGGTGGCCAAAGTATTTGAGTTTCATCTTCACTATCTGGCCTTCTAAAGAGCAGTCAGGGTTGATCTCCTCTAGCACTGACCAGTTTGAGCGCCTTGCAGTCCAAGGGACTCACAGGAGTCTCCGCCAGCACCACAATTCAAAGGCCTCAATCCTTTGGCGCTCAGCCTTCCTTATGGTCCAGCTTTCACAGCCATACATTGCAACTGGGAAAACCATAGCCTTGACTATACACACTTTTGTTGGCAGGGTGATGTCTCTGCTTTTTAGTATGCTGTCTAGATTTGCCATAGCTTTCCTCCCCAGGAGCGTCTTTTAATTTCTTGGCTGTGGTCCCCGTCTGCGGTGATCTTGGAGCCCAGGAAAATAAAATCTGTCACTACCTCCATTTCTTCCCCATCTATTTGCCAGTAAATGAGAGGACCGGATGCCATGATCTTAGTTTTCTTAACATTGAGTTTCAAGCCAACTTTTGCGCTCTCCTCCTTCACCCACATCAAGAGGCTCTTTAGTTCCTCTTCACTTTCTGCCATGAGAGTGGTATCATCTGCATATCTGAGGTTGTTGATATTTCTCCAGGCAATCTTAATTCCAACTGGTGATTCATCTAGCTCCGCCTTTCTCATGATGTGCTCTGCATATAAGTTAAATAGGCAGGGCGACAGTATACAGCCTTGCCAAACTCCTTGCTCAATTTTGAACCAATCAGTGGTTCTGTGTCCAGTTCTCACGGTTGCTTCCTTGACAGCTAAAAGTCTGTTATTACAACAATGGAAGAATAAACACCAATCTTTTATAATGTAATGGATTAATGACCTATTTGTATACTTATATGGATGTTTGGTCTGATTTTCTTGGAGCTTATGTAAAATTCTTAGAAAGATGTTCTCTCTCTCTCTCTCCCCCCCCCCACACACACACACTTCATATGCATATACTGAAATCAGTATATTCAAATTCATGTAGCTACATTTTTCACTTTTCTCTTTATTATTCTGCTTATTGAAATGTTACAATAAAAATTTAAAAGCTGATGCTATCGATGTTTTTACCTATCTTTGTTTTTTACTTTGCATTTTATTGCTGGTTTAAGTTATTTTATTGCATTTCTATATTATACTTAGCTATCTTGAGCACCATGTAGTGCTCAAGATCTTTTTTGTTAAGAAAATGCATATTTGGGAGACTACAGGTTTAAGCAAAGAAATGCTGAGAAGGTGGGAGAGGATAGAGGGGCTGATTAATGTTTTCCACAGTGGCCACCTTTTCCCTCAAAATTACACACACCCTTAAGCTACTGCTGTACTCACAGGGAAAAAGATAAATATAGGCTGGGGAGAAGAGTAGCTGGAGGTGCATTTTGAATGGGAAAATACCCTAGAGGCAGAGTGAATAAGCAGACTTTCACCCACTCAAATTCACAGGCGCCTAAGGATGTTTTTGTTTGCTTTTTTAATGGATAGAGGAAGGGGGAGAATCATGTACCTCTATATCATTATCTACTATTAGCCTGAGTTCATGGCTAAACTGGAATTTTAATCCATATCTGCCATGCCAAACAAAACAATTTGTCCACTGGACCTATTGATTCCTAGTTAGAAAAGTCAATGTTTTACCTGATTTCTTTGGACAAAGAAATTAGATGTTGCACAGGTTACCATGTGGGTGCCATCAGTGTATCTTCAGCATAACAGACCTATCTAAGGCAGCATTAGAAAGTTTGCTGAGGCAGCTGAAATGCTACCATCCTATTTCACACTTTCTACTTACTTGAGCTCAACTGTCTCCACAAGCTGGTGTAGCTTCAAAATTTCATCTTCCAGTTTGTGGTATAGGGATGAGTCCTTCATGATCAGCAGATACAGATCCTAGGAGAAAAGAGATGGTAGCCTGGGCCATCATGCCCTGATGCTGGAGCACCGCATCCCCTTCCGCTCACACCCACTTCTACCTTTTCTGGTCCCGAGACTTGCCACCTTAGACATTTCTAGCAAAACTGTAGCTGGAATAATATTGTACAACCTGACAGTATGCATTTCTTAGTAACAAGTGTATTTCTCGGTCTTGTGAAAGTGGGATAGCGATGGTCATGGCATACCTTGATGACTTTGCCTGCTTTCTCTTCCTCCTGCAGTATCCCCTTGTAGGTTTCAAGGAAGTGCAGCAAAATAACCAAGACTGCTCGCTTCCGGTGCATGGCCTCTCCTTCCTTCCAACATGGCGGTGATGGGATTGTCGATGCGGTCATGAAGGTGCACACAAGGCGGTCAAGGGCAAATCACAACAAAGCAAGTGCTGCTTACTTATGTCCAGTTCTCTCCACAAGGAGGAAAGAACATATCTAGATTTTTTTAGAAGCAGATATAGAGTAAAAAAAGCCACACACACAGGCAGCTCTAACCTCATATATGAGTACACAAGATAACCTGTGCAATCTACCTGTAAAAATATGCTGACTTCTTAGTAAGTGTGTTTCCAATGTTGTCTTCTCTGGGATCTCACAGATCCAAGGGAGGTAACAATTCATGTCCATATGCATGTCCTTCCATCAGTCAGTCAATCAATCAATCAATCAATACTTAGGTTTGTGGCAATGCTGGCTGTTAACAGGGAAGTGGAGTCTTACTGCTTACTGCTGGCTGAAATTAACAAATCTTGATTTTTGAGAGGCACATTATCTTTGTCAAAGTAAAACAAATGATGGTTGGGGAACACTGTGAATTGTAGAGGTTTTTTCAATCTAAACATGCATCAGCTGCAATCCTTAACATACTTACTAGGGAGTAAGCTCCACTGAACGAAGTAGAACTTAGTTCTGACTCTAGATGAACAGTGCACTGTAAATTCCCTAGGAAAGAAGACCAGGCCGAAATCTTCAGCATGCATCTCCCCAGTCATGTATAATTGGAAAAGCATTTCACATGGCATTATTGTGTTAACATTTTTTCTGCTCCTCTCCAGAAACAGACAATAAAAGTGCACAGAGAGTGAGGAAACCAATATTAATTTCAACTACACACTGTACATCAAGAGGTGGCCAGAAAAGTCTTGAGTGGTCCCACACACATCTTGCTTTCATTACATCTTGCTCAGGTTGCTTGGATCGTCCATCCTTGGTCCCTCAATAAGCTTCCAAGATGACGCACACCATGTGGCAATCATGTTTGTCTCATGTATCGATAAAGAACAAAAGGAAGATCACATCTCCATGTATGGGGATCTCCAGACATGGGCCGGCTGGAAAAGCATATGTAACCATTGTTCGAAGAATACAGGGATGTATTAATTAATAGCTAATAATAATAACTAGTTAGCCTGCCCCATTTAAGCACGAATTGGTTTTGAGGATGTGGACAGACATGCACAAGTGTGATACACTCGTGGCAGCACAATGCTTCTTCCTCAGCTAACTTGATATGAAAAGGAACATACTATCCAAAATTCGGGAGGTGACGTTTATGTAATAGTAGCTGGCAGTCTACCACAGAGGAAGCCAAATCAAGCAGAGGACAGATATTCCACTCTGTTAATTCTTTTACTATTCCATATACATGAAGCAGTCTTGGCTTGGCACAGAGAATTTGTAGTGGCATCCAGGATTTATCATTGGGAAGGATCTGTAGTGGCAAACCACATGTGCAAAAGAATATAGGGTTGTGGGAATCCCCCTTTTTAACAATCCTTTGACTAGGGAAAGGTGTGTTGCAGCAACAGCCAAGAACATACCTTCATTTGGAGATTAAAAAGAGTGAATCCTTCCTGTATGAGCCATGAGTATCAGAATGCAATTCTATGCATGTTTAGATAAGGAAAAATTCTACCGCTTTCCCCACTGAATTTACAAATTAGCAATGAGTTGCTATATACCAGGTTAAACTATTGGTCCATCAAGCACAAGTAATGCCCATTCTGCCTAGAAACTTTCCAAAGTCGAGGCTACTCAAGATCTTTTTGACTGAACCTGACATCTCATCCATGCCTAGAAGAGGTTCTACCACTAAGTAATGGAATATCCTACAAGGAGCTCTCCAATTTTGACTGAGGACTTGGCTCTTTCTCTTGCTAATGAATCCTATTCTCTTTCTGGAAGCTGGACATCCAAATATGAAATATGCTAATAATGTAGAAAGACAGGTAAAAGGTGTGCTGGATGGGATATTGACTGGAATCAAGGGCTAGAAGGTACTGAAAATAAATCAGGTATAAGCCACAGGGAGTATTAGGATGCAGTCGTATTCCCATTTTGACATGAACAAAGTCCTGCAACTCCAAGCATTCCCTAGCACACAGGGTATCTGTAAAATACAAAGATTTGTAGGACTTTTCTGTCTAAATGTGCTTAGGATTGCACTCTAATACTCACTTTCCTTCTGTTTACTCATTTAGCATAATCAGCTTCTTGGAGCCTACGTGGGACTCAAAGGCACTGAAACGTGCTGGCTGCCTTGCCACCTTTGACTTCAGAGATTGCAGGTAGTGCTAATGACACACAAGGGCTAGAATCTTGCTGTGAAAGAATAAGCATTAATCCTGGTATTCTCAAGAGGTAAAATTCGTCTATCCAGAAACAAATTATGCACTGGCACAGGATGTGTGTGCAGAATGACAAAATTAACTGTGCTCTATGCAGAAGGAATATGGAATATGAATGGGTGAGATGGAGTGAATTTCTCTAGTAATTAAATGTGACAGAAAAACATACTTCTCCCACCCACCTCCCTCAAAGACAGCATTCTTAGAAGGACTTTCCCAGCATTATATGGGAAGGATATTGCTGGTGCAGCTGATGCAGGAACTGCTCCGTGGGCAGGAACAACGAGTGGGTGAGGACAATGTCATCTAGGAGCAGGTCTAAGAGAAGACAGGAAAGGCAGGGAAGAGAGAGAGAGAGAGAGAGAGAGAGAGAGAGAGAGAGAGAGAGAGA